>NC_141156.1:46960274-47115926 GCF_053477565.2 Lygodium microphyllum
GCAGCAAATTTAGGGAATGCAAGAATATTAAGGGAAATATGAGATGGGTTTGGAGACCCAAAATCTCCAAAATTATGGCAAGAGTGTTGGATGCAAGGCCAAGGATCCCATTTGGATATATTTTGTCGAATCCCCAAGAGGATAAAACTGGATATACATTTGACAATATACATTGCCTTGGGATACATCCATGTGATGTGCCTAGGCTTGAAGCTCTACCTTGTTTGGGTCGCAGCACTGATAGGGGAGGTTCGAATGAGTACAGAGCTATGATTCTTTCTCCCAAAGGATCCTTTCAGCCGCTTGAACGACCAGTTTATTCGGATGACAATAAATGTAGGACGTGCGAGCCCACTGAGGCCGTTCATTCAGCTCATAGTGCCCAAGAAGGGATCGGCCTTATTGATGAGTTATTTGTGGAAAGGCTTAGACTTGTAGCTCTACAAAAAAACTAAGATAAAAAAATACAAGATCAAGCTTTTACCTAACTTGCATGAGTAGCATGGGATTAGTCAACCTATGATATGCTATCTTTGGCACCCTGGGTACTCTGTTAGGGTGTGATGTATATGCCAAGGATATCAGTATTACGTGGACTAAAATGACCGATCTAGTTTTAAGCTAGGAAGGCTAGCTGCTTTGGATATTACGTCCAGATTTCGTTAGGCCAAGAGGGCCAGTTGTCTGTTTAGTACAGGTGCCGTTAACGGTTTCTTGTTTTAGTTTTGTGCTAGATAGGTTCGGAAGAAGAGCTTTGAAGGAGCCTTTTGTTGCATGGAAGCTTCTCGTGGCCCTATCTAGGTGATATTTCTCCTTTATGAGTAATGTGTTTTTATGCTATATGTGTCTGTGTACTTGTTGGGGGATTTTGCTTTTCTTGTTGGGGACCGGAGTCCAAGGCATGAAGTCCCAGGTTTAGGTTAGGTCTGTCTGAGGGAGGCCTGAGTAGTCGGTGCCTCCTGTAAAGACATTGTTAGGCATTGAAAGACATGTCTTAGAAGATGGTCCTAGTGACCCTGTTCTGGTAGCCTGCTAGGCAGCCATTCTAGGAGTTCTTGTTAGTTGTGAGGTAGTTAGAGAAGCCTGTCGAAGAAGAAAATAATGATGATGAAAAGAAACCCTGAATATCTCACAAGATAATAAATATATACAAAGGTGTGTAAAAAGGGGTTCTAACCCCTGTCAAAGTAGAAAAGAAAGGAAAGGAAAATTTATAAGCAGTTGATCATCGCCTTGCGAAGGCCTGGTAGGTTCCTGGGGACAAGTCAGACCTGGGGCCGATGCCTTGTCTTCCTAGGGATGGCATCTTGCTGGAAAAGAAGAAAGTTGGGAAGGTTGGAGCGAAAATAAAAGTGAGCGGCAGAAAAGGATTAAGTGTCACCTTGCGAGGGCTTGGTAGGTTCTTGGGTAGCGAGAGAGGTGCTGAGACCGATGCCCTATTCTCCTTGGGTCACTACGCTCAGCTCCCTCCTTTTTACATGCCCGATTATGGAAAAATAAAAACCTCAAAGAAGAAATGTGCTAAAAGAAAATACTTCTTGATCAGGCTATAGGAGTCCTCGCCTAGTAGGAGCTCCTGGTTGTGTTGTCTTTAGTTAGGTTGGTAGTTTAGACCACCACTTAGGGCAACCTCTTGGATAGTTCTTCTTAGTCTGGCTGTGTTGGAGCATTCGGTTAGTGACTAGCTTTGGACCTTCTATCAGGTTATGCTAAGCCTACTCCTTGTGGATGTCATGCTGTGGTTTTGTTAGGCGGTAGGGTGAGCATTGTGCTGTGTTTTAGTATATGTCTATTTTGTATTAGCTTGATGCTTCCTTTGGTTGTTTTGTATAGATCTATTGTGTCGATGGGCTGAGTCACCCTATCCCATGGTCGCCAATGAGAGTAGAGTTTTGAGCCTGGGATGTGCCTAAAATTTGCCAAAAAATCTGAAATTCAAGGGAAAAATATTCAACATCGAAGGCGGCGGCTCCAGCTAGGACGATTTTAAGCACCAAGTGAAATACGACTCTTAAGAGGCGCCCGAGCGACATTTGTTGATTTTTGATAATTTTTTAGATTGCCATGTGGGTTGTCAGGAGTTACCAGTCAATGCGGGATATAAAGCTAGACGCGCATAAATTTACAGCACTCGAATTGGAGCCAGGACAGGGAAATGGCCACAAAAGGGGCAAGATATGAAAAGGTGGACATTTGAGAGGGCCAAAAGGGGTGCCCTTTGGAGCCTTTGGTCCCCCCTCAAAAATTTTATGCATCCTACATCAAAAAACGTGGAGAGAGAATGAGGGATGAAGAAAAAACGTGGAGCAACATGGCGGCCGTTTTTTGCGCCCTCTCATGATGGAGATGGAGTATGCAGGCTGAAAGCAACCCATACAACCGATCTTGGGGCTGATCTTCCTTCTCTTTGACTGGTCTTATTGCCTGTCTTCGCCCGTACAATGGTGGCCTGAATGAAGAGAGCCAATTCTAGTCTTTCTCTCTCCTCCCTCTCTCTCCCTTAAGGGGCTGTTCTTGTGAGGAAGAAGACAATGAAGAATGATGGAGGAAAGCTTGTCCGGATGAGACTGGATTGCTTCCGGATGGATGAAGACATGAAGAGTGCTGTTCTTGAAGATGCTGAGCATTAAATGCATGCTGGAAATCAGTTCCGTAATCAAGATCAAGAAATCGAGACCTGAAAATAAGCGGTAATGCTATTTTTATAAAGGAAAATGATCTTTTTATGCTATTTGCTTTATGACATCTTGTTCATATGGGATGAAAGTGCATAATGACATTGTTTTCCATGAGTTTCAACTATTTGCAACCTGAAAATCAGAAAATATAAGGCTACATGGCCGGAATTAATGTTAAAATACATGGAAAACATGTGTTTTAAGGGTAAAATTGGGGGTTTTGCTATATAAATGAGAAATATGATATGTCACACAAACTAAATCTAAGTTTTTGATATCAATGAACCTAAGGGCCACAGCCCACAATCAACTTTCATTCTCAGTCATTATTTATTAAAGAAAAATAAGGAAAAAGCCCAAAAATGGAAAAAATAGATTTAAAAATAGGAAAAATTAGAAAAAGGGCTGAGAAAAATTAGATAAAATTATATTTATGTTTTTGCAATGTATAACGATGGTAAAGCACGAGGTTGGCCTCGATTTGTCCCCGTTTCTATGTTTTGTGTGTATTTATTGTTCTTTTAAAAGGAGAAATGCATAGAAACCCTATCTAACCGATTAATGATGCAAAATGCTAAGAGTTGGATGAAGAGGGGCTGAAACACTGAAAGATAAAGAAAAGATTTGATTTATGCATTGCACTTGCCATATAGGAAACTGTTTAAATAAAGAGAATGGTAGCATGGGCATATGGCTCGGTGCCTCCTTTCAATGCAGCACGCATTAGTGAAATTCATGGAAAGAATAATTTATGCACCATGCACGATGCTGATCTTTCTTTTGTCTGAGCACATAACCATACATGATTTGCATTAAGCATAACAATTAAAAGGTATCAGAAAAACCTCCTGGATGCATGGCACTTGTCTTCCTTAGGTTGTGACCAACGATGAGCGTGAGAGGATGTCCTAAGCTGTAGGTTAGTCGTTGGGTCCTAAGGGAAAATTGTAGTGAGGAATGGTACATCCTGGAACGTAAAATATTGGTACCTTGAGAGGAGTTTGTGCTCGTTTGTGTTATATCTTTAGCAGCGCATCAAAGGGCCACTCCCTGCGATGTAGGAGAGCTGCAGTGGGGCTCCAACCATTAGTCGGTGGAGTGCCTCCTATGTGTGTGTGACAAGGCGTTATGCCTATGTACTTTGGGTTCTCCCTCTGAGGACTTTTAGGGAAATGTTGGACTATAAACTATAAACGCATAGATTAAGCTTTAGGGCAATTTGTCCTTCAGCATTAGATTGATGCTCCTAGTCCACGAGGCCGTGAGGGTGGTTGTGTGTCATGAGCATGAGGTCCGGCTAGTGCCATAGCCAGTGCCGTCCCATTTTAGGTCCCATCAAATCAAAATAGTTTTGACAATGGATATAGTGAGCCATGCATTTTCTCTTCCTTTGAATCCCAATCGCGCAAGCTGGAGATGTTCAGATGTTCAAATGAATTAGGCTTTGTAAGAAGCTAGGAAGAATAGTTGTTTAGTGTAAAAATATTAGTAATAATACCATGTCACACTGACATAGGTATAAAAGGAAGGGACATGTAATTTTTCTCATCTTTTGAAACACTAATACATTACTATCTCTCTCATCATTACCTTGCTCACAGCTTCAATGGCTTCTCTCCTCTTTTTATCTTTCTCTCTCCATTTCTAGTCTTTCTCTCTCCTTGTCACTCTCTTTCTCTCTCTTCTACACTTCCTCTTCTCTCTCTTCAACAATCTTCTCTCTCCTCTTTCTCTCTCTTCAGTTCACTTCTTGACAAGTGGTATTAGAGCATTGGTCTTTCATCCATTTTTCTTCTATTTCTTTCCAATTTTTCACCATAAAAACCAATTTTAGACAAGTATTATAGGTACAAGACATGGACCATGACTAAAGGTGGATTGCAGGACATATATAGTTAGATGAAGACTATATTTAGAGATCTTTGGGATAGATATGGTGGTAGAAGGCCAAAATAGCAAGTTATTATCAAACTTTCATGTAAATCTTGGAGGTATTTGGTAAAATAGGGACTAACTAGACTAGGAGAAGACTTAAACCTCAATTAGTTTTTTTAGTAGAGCTTTTTTCTCTCTAGGCTTCCAAGGTTTGGTTGAAGCTTCCATGGTGGCTGCCAAGAAATGCATCAATCTTGCTCTCTAGTGGCATCTTCCTTCTGTTAAACCATGGGGCAATGATTCTTTAGCCCTTGTGTATCAGATAGAGTACCAACGTTTGACAAGTGATGCAGTGTTGAGACTAGGAAGTAGCCTGAAAAATGTGTTGAATTCCTATAGTAGATCACAGTCCATAGCTAGCTACAATCATCTTCCTGATGGATTGCATAATCATTGAACTCTACTGGGCCTTGTCTTTAGCAAGGAACAAGCCTTAAAGGTCACTAATCTTCATCTTTTCTCTTTGAAACCCTAATATACAATAGGGCAGCCATAGCTTCAAACAGGGAAGCTTCAATTTCTTCAATCTTTGGCTCTTCTCGACCTCCAAAGTCTCTCTACCATCATTTTGAAGCATAACAGACTCCAAGATTGAAGACATTGTTTTAGCCTATTGAGGATCTTGAAGCTCATATTGAAGGTTTATTTTGGGTCTTTTCTTCAAGAGTCTTGAATCTTTGACATTCAAGTGTTCAAACAAGTCTAGGGCATTGATTCTTCACAGATTCAACCATATTTGAGCTTATATGGGCTGATCTTAAGGATTTTTCAAGCTTTATGATGGATTCATGGTGGATTATGGAGGGCTTTTTTAATATTTAGATTGAAGCTGGCATCAATCATCTTCTTCAAGCTTAATCTCTTGAAAAATGTGCAATCACACCCACTATAGCCTCTTTGTAATGAGTAGCAAGGCAAAGGATCACATTTGCAAATAAAGCCTTAGACTAGGTCGTGTATGCATGGTTTATTAAAACCACAGTTGGTGAATACCACGGTCCCTTTCCACCTTTTTCCACCTACCAATACCACCTACTATAAGCCTATAAAAGGAACTCATCCCCACACTCATTTGATCCATCATTCTCATTCAGTTGTACTTGCATTATGCTTGAATAATATCAGTTGTTCTTATTTGTCATTACTTATGTCTCATTATGATTGTCTACTTGCTCATCAGTGATTCACCCTAACCTGCTTCCTCAATATTTTAACATGGTATTAGAGTGAGTTTCAAGTTAATGAGTCATTAGGCTATTAATTAGTTCATTTTAGTTTGAATTTTTGGCTTCCTCCACTTTCCCATGAATCTCTCACCTACCTCCATAGCCACCCACCTTCATTGGAGGGCTTGAATCTCTCTTTCTAGGCATTATCAGCCTTTGCTCTCTTCTAGAGAACTCTTCCTCTGCTCCAAGTGCTCCTGCCTATCAGCTCACAGTGTGGCATTGTTCAGCCTACACACGCAACGATGTTGACAAAGACCATAGTCCTTTTGAAGCTATATACCTAAGCTCTCTCCCACCCAGAGGGTTTCTCAAATGGCTACCTCTGTGAGTAGCAATGAGCAAAATATCAGCCGCATGTCAAAACCCTGAAGAGGGCAGCCATAGCCATTAACCTCCAAGCTCATACTTCACTCCGTTTTCTCACTTCCTTTGGCTCAATGATGTCATTGACTCTCTAATCTGCTACAACACTCAATCCTCAACAAATCTACCACTTCAAATCAGCAAGGGATTCAACATCAAGATCCAACATCAAAGTATCTCTTGATACTCACACTCACATAGTGGTTTTTGGCACTACTGCTTCTTGTGTCTTTTCACACTCAACTTCAACTCTCTTGCTGGTCTATTCTCAATTAATTGCTTTTCCTTCTGCCAAAAAAATGGGCAAAGATTCACCCTCATGCCGATTCAATGGTATCGGGCTCCACACATGGAAAACTAGGATCAAACTGATCTTGATGAAGAAAGGCTTGTGGTCAATCACAAGTCGCCAAGAGAAGAAACCAAGGAAAGCCCTACACTCTTAGTAATGTGAGATAAAAATGATGATAAGACTCAAGCTATTATCAAGCTTGAACTTGATGATAGCTACATTCATCATGTTGATGATTGTGAAACCTCTCAAGAAACATGGGATTGGTTAGAAACCTTGTTTGCAACTCACTCAAAATCCTCCAAATATGGCTTACTAATTGAATTTTTAAGGCTTGACATGAAAAGTAGTACTTCACTTGCAACTCATTTGAATTATATGGAAATCTTGTTGACACAACTTGCAGGAATCAACTTGAAGATGGATGAATAAATTTGCATTGGAGTACTTCTCAAAAGTCTTCCACCTGAGTATGATAATGTGTCTACCATATTAATCAACATGTAAAAGCCAAAGCTTGTGGATATCAAAGTCTCTCTCCTTGAAGAGGAAAAGAAGATCAAGAATAAGGGAGAAGCAAGCACCCCAAGAGGAGACCAACAACTCCTCTATGTGAAGGACAAAGGGAAAAAGAGCATAGTTAGTGATTTTTGTATGAAAATTGGGCATATTGAGAAGTTTTGTCATGCTAGGAAAAGATCTCGAAGATCATATCTTGCAATAGTCAAAGAATATGAAGATAACAATGGAGAAGAAGAAGAAGAGACCCAAGAACAAAAGGATAGAACCCACCAGTCCCTCCTTTGTAGCTCATTTTTTGATAGACTTTTTTAGGTTTTAAATGTGTACTTGCCTAATGTTCTTACCATAAGCTCTTGTATTCCTCATGTAACCCTTGCACACTACAGCCTCTCCACACTTAATGAGGCCTTGTGATAGTCTCTAGCTTTATATGGTTGTTTCTTTCCATGTCTACACTTAGCAAGGTTCTACTCATGACAGCCTCTGTACACTTAGTGTCTTTCTTGGTTGTGATTGAGGAGAGGTGTTGAGAAATGTGCAATCACACCCACTATAGCCTCTTTGTAATGAATAGCAAGGTAAAGGATCGCATTGTTAATAAAGCTTTAGACTAGGTCATGCATGCATGGTTTATTAAAACCACGATTGGTGAATACCATGGTCCCTTTCCACATTTTTCCACCTACTAATACCACCTTACTATAAGCCTATAAAAGGCACTCATCCCCACACTCATTTGATCCATCATTCTCATTCAGTTGTACTTGGATTATTCTTGAATAATATCAGTTATTCTTCTTTGTCATTACTTATGTCTCACTATAATGGCCTACTTGCTCATCAGTGATCCCCCTAGCAGGCATCCTCAATATTGTAACATAATCAAGATATTCCACATGCTTAATCTATGAAATCTCTCAATAATCCACTTTCTTAAGCTTTTTCACTTGTTGATGAGATATTATTAGTCAATTAATTCTTTAAATTGATTAATAGATCAGAGATTAGTACTCTCACCATTAATTAGAGCCTATTACATTGAATCTCAGCATTCATTTCAAAATTGATCCATCATGAATATCATTTACAATGTTTTTATGCATTACCTTAAATTGATTGGTGGATTTCCTTTACCCACGATTGAAATATTGTAAAAGATAAGTACTAACAATAAGTGAGTCACTAAATTGCATTGGTAAGACCCTCTTCCAATCCATTTTGCCAACATTTCAATTATCTTGCATTTCATGAAAAGAGCTGAATGGATATTTCAGTAATGCATCTCATGCTTATTGATTAGATTAGTATGACACTCCCATGTTGATATTCCCATCCAAGATAAAGGTGGATGCTAAGATAGATAGTGAGATAAAAGAGAGGTGACCCCCCTCACTATTAAAGATCTCGAAGGGGCACAACCAACCAACCCGAGGGAAACTTTGCCCACCTCCCTGTGATTTGGAGCCTGTGTAGGGAGCATGTCTTGCCATTTTATCCCTCACACAGGTATAACGAGTGCAATATTGAAAATTAAAGCACTTTCAAATACTCAAAATCCTTCAAGAGCAAAACATGGGATTTATAGGACACTACAAGGAATATACATGTCATTACAGGTACCATCTTCATTACTGAAGTATAAATGCAAGTACTACAGGGTGTCATGGTACTATCAAACTTCCTAGAGGGTTTGGTAGCCATTAGGCACTACCATTTTACTCTTACAAGTGGAAATAGGGTACTTATAGGTTTAAACCTTGTGTAGGCCTAGACAATTCTGACTCAGAGATTGAATTGCATAATTTTTCTCCTAAACCTATTATGATGTGCTATAGCTTATCTTAAAGAGGGCATTGTTGGCTTTTATTTGAATCAAAAACTTTGGGAATCCAAGTTTTTGAGCTCAAGTTATAGCCAATTTTCTGACAGAGGGTACTGTAGGACTGCACTGCTATGGTAGGTCATAAAGACAATAATAAGTCCTAGCATGAGTATGCATAGCAAATCAAATATTCCATGCTGGATAATACACCTTAAGAGGGCCCTAAAGAGCCTTAAGTGCAAGGGAAAATTAGTGCGCTCAATAATACCATGTGTGAGCATGAGAATAGCCATGCTCAAAGGCATATGGAGTTGTTATCTAGAGTGGAGTAGATGGTATTGTCTACTAGTTAAATAAAGTTTTCCATTGAGAAGTTGGTGGATTCCACTACCCAAATAAAGGCTTCCATTGACAAGTTAGTAGAATCTAATGGTCAAATAATGGCTCAATTCTCCCAATGGATGCAAATGCAAATGAGAACCAAGGAAGCTAAGGAGAAATCTCATTCAAACAATGAATCTTCAGTCTCACTTCAGCTACCTAACCAAAATGGTCAAGGTCATGGTATCATTGGTCAAAGGGGTATTCCAAATAGTCAATATGAAGTAGTTGAGACTTCACAAAGGCATGATGACTATTTGGGCAGTCTGAATGGTGCTAATTATCAAGCTTTTGGGCTGAACACCCAACTTCCTAGAGGTCCTCTACTAATGGGAAGGTTTCATACTAGTTCTTAGCCACCTATTTGGAGAGTACCATCTTATTTTGGAGGTTCCATATCTATTTTGGGACACCAGCCCTTTCATGAAAGAGGGCTGAAGGATAAGATCATATTGGCAAAGTACAATGATCGATCATCTTCACCATTCAATCTAGAGGAATGGATTTCAAAATTGGAATCTTACTTTTATATATTCCCTAGAACTAATGATACGAAGATTCATTTTGCATCTTTACATTTGGAGGGATTTGCGCATACTTGGTGGAGATACATTAAGAAGGAGAACATACTTTTAGAGAATTGGGATGCATTCAAGACACTTATGGCTGAGTTCTTTGTCTCTCCTCTTGAAAAAGAGAAATTGGCATGTAGATGGTATGGATTAGAGCAAAGAGGCCTAAGTGTATGGGAGTATACAAACCAATTCCTCAATCTTACCATGTATGTAGAGAGCATTATTAATGAAGCTAAACTCCACTAGTATATGTATAGTTTAGAGTCGTCTTTATCATAGCTGATGTTATGGTGCAAAACCCTACCAATCTCTTCAAAGTTATTGAGTTTGCGGAGAATTATGGAAAGAAATATAGAAGAGAGTCCCCATTTTAGCCTAGTTATGGACAGCTAAGGATTATTTTAAAACAGGGACAAGTTGGCAATGTTTATGGCAACAATCATGCACCAAGTGGGAGCTTAAGAGTGCCAACTATCCATCATTCAATGCTTCAAGACCTCAAAGCGATTTCAAGACAGCAAATAGTCCAAGAGTAGATTTCAAACAAGGGGACAACAAGCCTAAATCTATTTCAGCCATCCAAAGTCTATTCATATGGACCTCTACAAAGAAAGAAAGGAAAAAGTCTTATGCTTCAAATGTGGGAAAAAGTAAACAGTTGACCATGCCACAAAGTGTGTATATAAAAATGCAAAAGCTAAGGTTGATAGTATGTTAGTCTTTGTGGATTCTGAAGATGGCATTGATGAGGCCAATGCATTTGTACCTAGTGCTAAAAATGAAGATCTTGAGTAAGAAGTTGGGCAAGAATATTTTTATGATCCTACCAACACTTTTTCTTTTGATCTAGGTGGGAGTATTTCTTTCAATTTGGGAGGAACTTATGATGAGCCACTTGTTGCCACTAGTCGTTCCATTTCCATGGATGCTTGGATAGGTTCTAAGAGCCTAACACACTTTGTATATGAAGGGTAATATTCATGGGAAGTATGTGTTATCCTGATAGATAGTGGTAGTACTCATTATTTTTTGAAAAAGTCCATTATGGATAAGTTGAATTGTCTTCCCACTAACTTACAATAGCCCATAAGAGTTTAGGTACCCAATGGTGAAGAAGAAATCAACACTCAAATATGCCCATAGGTTTTCTCACAGCCGGCTGAAAACTATGAAGCAAAAGTAAACTTGCCATAGAAAGGCTGGAGATACATTATGAATCTTAGTGGAAGAGGGTAGCTCCAATCTATATGCCAAGTCTCCAATGTGCTTCAAAATCCTGGTAGGGTCCATAAAATTTGTGAGCAATCTTGTTACAAGGTCCATCCTTCAAAGTATAATACTAAGACTTGGACACCTTCAACAAAACTAATTCTTCTTCTTGGAACTCTAAGGGCTGACTCTTCTCATCTACATATATCTTCATCTGTCCTTGGACTTTTCTAAGATTCATCTTACACTACTGAAGAAGGGTCTACATTCTTTCCAATTCTTCTTTCCCATGAGGATTGATTCTTTCATTGAAGATGACTGTGGGTAAGGGCACCTTGTAACCATACATAGCCTCAAAGGGTGAAACTCCAATGCTAGCATGAGTGGAGTTATTGTAGGCAAACTCAGCCAAGTGTAACCAAGAATCCCGATCTTGTTGATACAGTTGATGAGCTACCACCTATTGATGAAGAGAGTCTTATTCAATACATCCCAGAGGCTGTCATAGGTCAGTGTGAGAAGAAGCTTTACTCTTGTTATATCATTGAATATTTGTTCAGATGGAGAGTTTTTCCACTTGAGGAAGCTTCTTAGAGGCCCAATTCTATACTAGATGAGTTTCCTTACCTCTAATGGAACATATTGGTGGTTGAAGCATGCTAACTATGGAGCCGGTTTTGATGGAAACAAGGCCTTGATAATAGAATTTTTTAGAACAGTTTTTATTCTACCTAATTTTTAGAATGATGCCGCCTACATAGGGTTAAAGTATTCTTCAAGAGCTATATTTTGACATGTGGCACGCTTTGTTTGGATACTTCTACCACAAGTTTGTCAAGAATCCCGTGATGGGGGGATTTGCTTGAGCTGCTGCACCAAACACACAATGTATACACCAGAGGAAGCTCACTCAAGAACACAAGAAGAGAGATGGAGGCTAAAACGTTTTCTTGCTGATTTTTCTTCTTCTTCCACACACTATACAATGTACACAAAGTATAGATAATATACAAAATAAAGGAAAGTGGCCTTCGAAGTCAAACAATGCATAACCGACTACACTAATCAACTGGCGCTATATCTTTTCTAGCTGTAGGTAGGTGTAACAAACTAAATATAATAAGTGATAAGTCAATGGCCATGTGAATGTCATAATGACCACCAACGTGCTAAGTGTAGACGTGTGGACCCATCTAGCCAGACAGTCCATCATCAATGTCCGCACATGTTGAGCTTGCCATCTCAACACTCCCCCTCAAGCTCAATTCTCTCTCTGCAACTCCAAGTAAGCTTCGGAACTTTCAAAGCTTCTCTACACCCAATGCCTTTGTGAAAATGTCAGCTATTTGATCATGTGTGCTGACATATACCAAGTCAATCTCTCCTGCAAGTACCTTCTCTCTTACAAAGTGGTAGTGCACCTCAATGTGTTTTGTCCTAGCTTGGAATACTGGATTCCTAGCTAGCTATATGCTGCTCATGTTCATGTTGTCACAATGAATGACAACTGGATCATCTCCCTACACGTCCAAATCACCTAATAACTTTTGCAGCCATATCACCTCGCATGTTGCCATAGCAACACTTCTATACTCAGCCTCTATACTCGATAAAGCAACTGTAGGTTATTTTTTGCTGCTCCATATAATTGCTGCACTACCAAGGGAAAACATGAATTCACTTGTAGATCTTCTATTTGACATGCTACCAGCCCAAGCTGCATATGTGTATCCAAAGACATGTACATCCTTACCTGCCTCATAAAAAAGTCCATAATGTAAAGTGGACTTCACATACCTCAATATATGTCTAGCTACATCCAAATGAGGCTTTCTAGGCATCTACATAAATTGAATGATAAGGCCAACAGCATAGCTCAAGTCTGGCCTTGTGATAGTCATGTAAATCAAACTCCCTACTATCCTCCTGAACATAGTAGGGTCTTCTATCTCATCCCCAACGTTAGCACTCAACTTCAAATTTTGCTCCAATGGTACAGAAAGAGGCTTACATGCTTTCATACCATACTTGGATAACATATCCAAGACATACTGCCTTTGGGATAGCCATATACCATCATCACATCTTATCACCTCAATAACAAGAAAGTATCTCAACTCACCCAAATCTTTCATCTCAAACTTCTTCTTCAAGAAGTCCTTAACTTCAATAATCCCATTGTCACTGTCACCTGTAATAATCAAGTCGTCCACATAGATGAATATGATGACCAAACCTGCATCTCCCTTTCTCACATAAAGTGTGTGATCAGCATTAGAAATTCAAAATCCAATATTGATAAGATACTCTCCAATCTTGTCAGACCATGCTCTAGGTTCTTTCTTCGGCCCATAGAGCGCCTGTCAAGATTGTGGGAGAGAAGGAAGGAGTCTCACTTGTAGCTTTCTTGCTTGCACAATGGGGGAATACACACAAGGGTGGAGGCTGAAAACAGTTTTCCTCTTCTTAGTTGTGTAAGCCAAAAATAACTCTAGTACATAGAAATAGAAGAACCCTATATATGGGTCTCAAACCAAACTCAACTAACTAAGGTGGCATACTAACTGAGCCACGAACTAGAGTAGATAAGGATAGCTACATCTAGCTATTATTCATGAGCGGTGTACCAACCGCATCTGCAACTGACAAGTCGGTGACATAAATGCACAACTGTCACCCTGGCATATCAGGAGTGGAGCTCGATATCTCAACAGCGCCTTCTTTAACCTGTACACATATGTGGGATGCTCTAAATCCTCATAACCTATTGGCTGCTCCATATACACTTCTTCTTGCAATTCACCATTCAAGAAGGCATTCTTAACATCCATTTGCTGCAAACTTCAACCTTTGGCTGCTGCCAAGGCAATCACACATCTAACAGTTGCCATCCCAGCAATTGGACTGAATCTATGCCATATGTTGAGCATAGCCTTTTGCAACCAGCCTAGCTTTATACCTACTGAGACTGAACCATCTGCATTATGCTTGACATTGTAAATCCACTTATAGCCAATAGCTTTCTTACCCTTAGGTAAGGGTACCAAATCCCAAGTCTTATTGGCTTCTAATGCAGCCATCTCCTCATCCATTGTTGCATCCCATTAAGCATGTCCAACAACATCCTCAAAACAAGTGGGCTCAACATCCTCAACTAGTTTCACCATATAAGAATAATGGTGAGTTGCATGACTTCAAAACCAAATCTTTTAATAGGGTATCTAACGCTACTAGATCTGTGTACCACCAGATCACTCAATGGAGCCTTTACATTAATATGAGCTCTCTATACACCCCTGGTGTCCTGACTGAAGGAATACCAAGCTCATCATCCAAACTCTGTGAACCAGTACTGGAATCTCCGTCAAATCCCAAATGAGTGGTCGATGTATCATTACCATCCAACACTTTCTTCTTTCCTTTGTCCTTCCCTGCAACACTTATAGATCCACCTGAAGGTGTGGGGCTACTCCTTAGTCTCCCAGACTAAGGGCTCACTATAAGTGTAGTACCAGATGATGTTTCTCGTCCACTAAGACTCCGTGATTCTTGTTTATCTTTCTGCACATAGCTGTCCTAATCATTATCATCATCCAAAACATCATCAGCAAGTATATACCAACTTCCCATCTCATCAAAGATAACATCCCTGCTCACTCTGAACTCACCTGTGACAGGGTTATAACAGCGATACCCTTTCTGCTCTAAAGAGCATCCAATAAAAACACATTTTTTGCCTTTGGATCAAGCTTCTTCTGTAGCTCATCTGGCACATGAACGTATACAACACAGCCAAATACCTTCAAGTGTGATACATCGGGCTTCTTCCCAATAAAGCACTCTTTAGGAGTCATCCCATGAGCTACAACTGTGGGAGTTTTATTCATAATTTAGATAGCAGTATGGACAGCCTCAGACCAAAAATGTTTGGGCATATTCTTTTCAGCCATTAATGCACGTGCAACTTTTGCAATATGCCTATTTTTTCTTTCTGCAATACCATTTTGCTGTGGGGTATACCTGCAAGTAAATTGCCTCTTTATCCCATGAGTTCTTAAGAAACCACTAAACTCATTAGAGAGGTACTCTCCCCCTCCATATGATCTCAAGCACTTTACTTTGAAGCATGTTTCTGTTTCAACAGCTGCCTTAAAAGATTTGAAGTGCTCAAACACATCACTTTTTTCATTCACGAAATATACCCATAGCTTCCTTGAAGAGTCATCAATAAATGTGACAAAGTATTTGTTGCCACTAAGAGATACATTCTGTGTAGGCCCCCAAACATCTGTATGCACTACATCAAGTATTTTTCTACTCACTTCTCTGTCATGCGTGAAGGGTTGTCTTGCCTGCTTACCAAACTGACATGCTTCACAGACTTTATGCAATTCTGCAACTTTAAATGAAGGCAACCTTGTAACCAATCCTCTGGACTGCATTAATTTCAGCCTTTGCACATTTGCATGTCCAATACATTCGTGCCATATTTCAATATCTGCAACTACTCCTTTTCCTTTAGGAGACATAGCAGCATCCATTGCAAGAATTCCAGCATCTAAAGTGAACATTCGGCCAACTCTACTTCCTTTTGCGACCAACCTGCACTTATCATTAAAGTCTTCTACAAAACAACCTTTTGCATTGAATCGGACCTGCAACCCCTGCTCTACCATTTGGCCAACAGATACTAGATTGTTTGTAATTGATGGCACATGTAATACATCTGTCAGACTCTTTGTCTGGCCATCATACAAGGACAAGGGAACCTTTCCAATGTGTGAAATTGGGTGGCATGAATCATCACTCGTTTGCACATAACCTAGATTTTGTAAGTCCTGCATCTCTTCAAACCATTCAACATGACTGGTCATATGATTAGATGCACTTGAATCGACATACCATGAATCATTATGTGTCCCCTTTCCTGTAATTGCATTCGTCATATGCTGCATAACAAGCAGACGCTCATTTTTGTCTTCATTATGTCGTAAATATGATGCATAGTTTCCTTGCTGCAATTTACCACTGCGAATATCATTCTTCTTAGCATAACAATGGGTTGCAATATGGCTTGTTTTGCCATAATAATGGCAAACAATAGCAAAATTTCCAGAACCTCTATTCTGCCATCCACCTCTTCCTCTAGAGCTCCCCCTGCCTCTAAAGTTTCCTCTGGCTCCTGAAACCTACATTTCACCAAATTGCTGATTGAACTTGTTTTGTTGGTTATCGCCAGCACGTCTAATACCACGGCCTCTTGAAGAGGATCTACCACGTCCCCTTCATAAACTTGAGTAAAATGCTTGAACTTGTTCACCATTTTTACAGATGAGTCACCCTGCATATTGATCTCTTCGGCAATCATGAGAGAGATCAACTCATCAAAATCTGGAAATGGCTTCCCTACATATACTGAAGTAACAAATGATTTCCATGCCTTCTCATTGTTAAGGCCACTCAAAGTGGATGAAACCAAATCATCATCATCAGGCATTGCATCAATCGTGCTGCTAAAGCATCTACAATGCTCCTCACCTTCAACACATACTCATTGACAGATATTTTTCATTTCTTCAAGGAATTCAACTCTTGCTTGAGTTGAATCTTTTGTGCCTTTGTATTTACTGAAAACATATTCTCAAAAATTATCCAAGCTGCATGTGAAGTTTTTGCATTCCTGATATGTCCCAATATCGTATTATCAATGTTTGTAGATAACCAATACATCACCTTTTTCTCTTTCACATTCCATTCTTTCCATGATTTTAAACATCTACAGTCGGAGGGATACCCAGCTCTGGCTCCTTTTCTTTACCTTACCTGGAACAAACTCATAAAGGCCCTTTCCAATGAGGAAGTTCGTCACATGGAACTTCCATGAAGGGTAGTTGTTCTTGTCGAGATTCTCAATAATGGGATTTCCATTGTTCTCTGCCATTATCACCAATAAGGATACAACACAGCAAGCTAGTCTTGTGCAATCTTTCACAACACATACACAGCAATACACCAAGCAAACTTTTTCACTGATTGCTCAATAGTACATGTAATCTACAACCTGTTTGCAGATAAACCTTATATTTGCTTCCTTTCAAACACCTCAAAAATTACAAATTCAAAATATGTAACTTGTGCACCCACTTTCAATCAATATAGCCGAAATCATAGTGTACCCTGAAATTGCTGTCCGCAACCTTGCGGCTCTAAAACAGGGCCTGAAACGGCCTCAGATGCCCAAAATAACTGCGGAACATCCTAAAGGACCTACTTGTAGAAGATACAGTGCTCTACTCACACACCAAATCTCACAACAATCTAAGATTTTCGCTCTACCCTACTTCCAATGCCTCCACAGGCACTATCCAAGAGAGAGAGTGGAAGAATGGCAGAGCTTCTTACCCGTTGCTTGCTTGCTCAAACCTTGCTTCTTCTCCTTCACTTCAGCCTTCAAAATCAGCCTCTCAGTGGCGCGGCTCTGATACCATGTCAAGAATCGCGTGATGTGGGGATTTGCTTGAGCTGCTGCACCAAACACAAAATGTATACACAAGAGGAAGCTCACTCAAGAACACAAGAAGAGAGATGGAAGCCAAAACGTTTTCTTGCTGATTTTTCTTCTTCTTCCACACACTGTACAATGTACACAAAGTATAGATAAGATATAACATAAAGGAAAGTGGCCTTCTAAGTCAAACAGTGCATAACCGACTACACTAATCGACCGGTGATATATCTTTGCCAGCTGTTGGTAGGTGTAACAAAGTAAATATAATAAGTGATAAGTCAGTGGCCATGTGAATGTCATAATGACCACCAACGTGCTAAGTGTAGACGTGCAGACCCATCTAGCCAGGCAGTCCATCATCAATGTCTGCACATATTGAGCTTGCCATCTCAACAAAGTTATGGTGGTAGATTTGGTTCAATAGGGTCTATTCTTGCAGCAAGTTGTCTACTTCATTTTGAGTCCATCATTTGAAGACTTTAAGGCTCCAAGTATTTTTGAAGTGCTCTTGGTTATCTATATATCTAAGGCTTACTCTCATCTCTTCATTTGAGTCCATATATCTTTAATCTTTCATTCATTTTCCTAATTGTATAGTTGAAAACAGAGTAGTACTCTATTCCATCCATTCCTTTCTAACCCTTGTAAGTTTGTTTTTGAGGGAAAAAACCTTTGGGATAGGATGGATTGTAAGAAGCTAGGAATAATAGTTTTTTAGTGTGAAAATATTAGTAATAATACCAAGTCACACTGACATTGGTATAAAATGAAGGGACATGTAATTTTTCTCATCTTTTGAAACATTTAATACATTATTGTCTCTCTCCTCATTACCTTGCTCATAGCTTCAATGGCTTCTCACCTCTTTCTATCTTTCTCTCTCCATTTCTAGTATTTCTCTCTCTTCATCACTCTCTTTCTCTCTATTTTGCACTTCTTCTCTCTCTTTTGTTGTCTTCTCTCTCCTCTCCTCTCTCTTCAATTCACTTCTTAATAAGCTTTTGGGGATTCTACAAGCCCAAGGAATGTATATATGTTGAAGAACTTGGATTCAATTAGAAAATTGTAGCTTTGGTGGTTCATGGATAACTTTATATTGTTTATGAATACCAATAGCATAGCAAGAGAAACTTATGGGATTATATGGTATGTTGAGCATGTGAGAATGCCTAATTGGTCAAGGTTGTTATATGGCATAATTTTGGCAAAGATAAGGGTATCAAAATCAAGAAAGCTTTTCCAAAAATCAAGAATGGGCTGTTTTTTGGTTGCTCTTTATGAATATGCAAGGTCCTTACATCCATATTTGACTCTTAAGTTTCTCTTGAAGGCTAATTAAGTGATAGATAGGATGATGTCATTGATGTGGATGCTGGCCAAGATGATTGAGAGTAGGGGCAACATGCTCATGCAATATATATCATGTTTGATGGTAATCAAGCAAAGCAATGCATTTAGAGGGATCTTCTATAGGTTGGTTATGGTGCAATGTATGCCAAGAAGATTGCTTTTGTGTTTGGGCGAGATGTATCTATGGACACTATGAAGGAATGCAACGTGCATAAGAGTAAGTTAGTTGAGGAGCTTCGTGTTAGAAAGAATACCAAAATTGGCAAGGTCAAACAAGGAAACATGCATGGAAATTATAAATTGCAATAGGGTGGTTCTCAAGCTATTGATCTTCATGCTAAGTGTCATACTATTGTAGATACTAAAATGGAATTTGTTGAGGATAATGTAGCTTCTGCTTTTGTGTTTGTTGTGGTTCATGATTTGACATTTAGTAGCATGTCTAATGTGCTTGAGGTTATGCACAAGGTCTTGGGTTGCTTGCAATAGTTGGATAAGAAGGGTGTCATGAGAATGAAAATTGTGAAGAATATCTAAGATTAGCTAGTTTACTAGAGTAACATAAGTCCAACACTTTGGGTGATACCATGTTCTAGCCAATTTCTCTTTCTTTATTGGGGATACAAATACTTGAGTCATATTTTCTTTGAAATCATGCCAACTTTCAACCTACTAGTTTTCCCTTTTTATGTACCTCCACCATGTATGAGAAAAACTCTCAAGGTGAAGTGTAGCAAAGTGTATCTTTTGGTCATTAGATGTAAGGAAGATATCAAAGTAAGACTCTAACTTTGAGGTTCACTTCTCCAATTCAATGAGGGTGAAGATGAATGGCCACTATACTTAGCCATCATTATCTTATCATGAATCTCCCTCTCTAAAAAGCCTTACAACTCATTTTTTAATGCTTGGGGATGCATGTCAATATAGCTACCAATGGGAGCTAAGAGATTAGAAGCACTCTTGTGATGATTAGTTTGAAATCTTCCTAGAGGAATAGATGGCTAACTTCTAGATCTTGAAGGAGGATTAGACACATAGATGCTCAAAATTGGCTCCTCATCCCTATAAGATGTCTTCCCAATCTCATAAATGGTATACGATATACCTCTCTTCCCAATGATATTAGGCTATAAATTAGGAATTATAGGCTAAAATGACTACTGGAATGATTTCTTATCTCTACTCTCTTTGTTTGCTATTTGTGCTACCACAAGAAATGATGGAAATCTAAGGAGCAGCACTTAGCTTGTCTAAAGATTCTTTAGTGCAAGAGAAAAATTTATATAAGGAGTACTTAGTAGAATGGGCCATTTGCTCCATGAGTTCTTTGGTTTGGATGTTTGACTGAAGCATTTTTTCCACCACTTGAAATCCAAATTAGAAATTAACTCCATGTTCCTAATGGAATGTCTAGTTTCATGGTTACAAAGTCTGGCTCTTAGGGTGTTATATGCACAATATTCTTGTGATTCTTCATTATCATGATGTGGCTCAAGTATTGCTTCATGTGCTTCTTTGATTTTTTGCTAGACATCCTCTTCAAATTTTCTCTTTCCCTTGTTTCCGGGCAATTCTGTCAAGAATCGCATGGTGGGGGGACTTGCTTGAGCTGCTACACCAAACACACACTGTATACACAAGAGGAAGCTCACTCAAGAACACAAGAAGAGAGATGGAGGCCAAAACGTTTTATTGCTGATTTTTCTTCTTCTTCCACACACTATACAATGTACACAAAGTATAGATAAGATACAATATAAAGGAAAGTGGCCTGCTAAGTCAAACAATGCATAATCGACTACACTAATCGACTGACGTTATGTCTTTGCCAGCTATAGGTAGGTGTAACAAACTAAATATAATAAGTGATAAGTCAGTGGCCATGTGAGTATCATAATGATCACCAACGTGCTAAGTGTAGATATGCGGACCCATCTAGCCAGGTGGTCCATCATCAATGCCCGCATGTGTTGAGCTTGCCATCTCAATACTCCCCCTCAAGCTCAACTCCATCTCTGCAACTCCAAGTAAGCTTCGAAACTTTTGAAGCCTCTCTGCACACAATGCCTTTGTGAAAATGTTAGCTATCTGATCCTGTGTGCTGACAAATACCAAGTCAATCTCTCCTGTAAGTACCTTCTCTCTCGAAAAGTGGTAGTGCATCTCAATGTGTTTTGTCCTAGCATGGAACACTGGATTCCTAGCTAGTTGTATGCTGCTCATGTTGTCACCATGAATGACAACTGGACCATCTCCCTGCACGTCCAAATCACCTAATAACTTTTAAGCCATACCACCTCATAGGCTGCCATAGCAGCACCTCTATACTCAGCCTCTGTACTCGATAAAGCAACTATAGGTTGCTTTTTGCTGCTCCATGTAACTGCTGCACTACCAAGGGAAAACATGAATCCACTCGTAGATCTTCTGTCTGACATGCTACCACCCCAATCTGCATCTGTGTATCCAAAGACCTGTATGTCCTTACTTGCCTCATAAAAAAGTCCATAATGTAAAGTGGACTTTATATATCTCAATATACGTCTAACTGCATCCAAATGGGGCTTTCTAGGCATTTGCATAAATTGACTAATAAGGCCAACAGCATAGCTCAAGTCTGGCAAACTCCCTACTATCCTCCTAAACATAGTAGGGTCTTCTATCTCATCTCCAACATCAGCACTCAACTTCACATTTTGCTCCAATGGTATTGAAAGAGGCTTACATGCCATAATACCATACTTGGATAACATATCCAAGCCATACTACCTTTGGGATAGCCATATAACCTTATCACATCTGATCACCTCAATACCAAGAAAGTATCTCAGCTCACCCAAATCTTTCATCTCAAACTTCTTCTTCAAGAAGTCAACTTCAGCAATCCCATTGTCATTGTCACCTATAATAATCAAGTCATCCACATAGATGACTATGATGATGAAACATGCATTTCCCTTTCTCACATAAAGTGAGTGATCAGCATCAAAAATACAAAATCCAATATTGACAAGATACTCTCCAATCTTGTCAGACCATGCTCTAGGTGCTTGCTTCAGCCCATAGAGTGCCTTCTTTAACCTGCACACATATGTGGGATGCTCTAAATCCTCATAACCGGTTGGCTGCTTCATATACACTTCTTCTTGCAATTCACCATTCAAGAAGGCATTCTTAACATCCATCTATTGCAAACTCCAACCTTTGGATGCTGCCAAGGCAATCACACACCTCTAACAGTTGCCATCCTAGCAACTGGACTGAATGTCTCATCATAATCTATGCCATATGTTTAAGCATAGCCTTTTGCAACCAGCCTAGCCTTATACCTGCTAACTAAACCGTCTGCATTATGCTTGACTTTGTAAACCCACTTACATCCAATAGCTTTCTTACCCTTAGGTAGGGGTACCAAATCCCAAGTCTTATTGGCTTCTAATGCAGCCATCTCCTCATCCATTGCTGCATCCCAATGGGAATGACATCCTCAAAACAAGTGGGCTCAACATCCTCAACTAGTTTCACCATATAAGCATAATGGTGAGCTGCATAACCTTCAAAACCAAATCTTTTAACACGGTATCTCACCCTGCTAGATCTGCGTACCACCAGATCACTCAATGGAGCCTTTACATTACTATAAGCTTCTCTATACACCTGGCGTCCTGACTGAAGGAATGCCAAGCTCATCATCCAAACTCTCCGAACCACTAGAATCTCCATCAAATCCCAAATGACTCGTAGATGCATCATTACCATCCAGCACTTTCTTCTTCCCTTTGTCCTTCCCTGCAACACTTATAGATCCACATGAAGGTGTGGGGCTACTCCTTAGTCTCCCAAACCAAGGGCTCACTATAGGTGTAGTACCAGATGATGTTTCTGGTCCACTAAGACTCCATGATTCTTGTTTATCTTTCTGCACATAGCTTTCCTAATCATTATCATCATCCAAAACATCACCAGTAGGTGTATACCAACTTCCCATCTCATCAAAGATAACATCCCTGCTCACTCTAAACTCACCTGTGGTGACAGGGTTATAATAGCGATACCCTTTCTGCTCTAAAGAGTATCCAATAAAAACACATTTTTTTGCCTTTGGATCAAGCTTCTTCCGTAGCTCATCTGGCACATGAACATATGCAACATAGCCAAATACCTTCAAGTGTGATACATCGGGCTTCTTGCCAGTAAAGCACTCTTAAGGAGTCATCCCATGAACTGCAACTATGGGAGTTCTGTTCATAATATAGATAGCAGTATGGACAGCCTCAAAACAAAAATGTTTGGGCATATTCTTTTCACCCATTAATGCATGTGCAATTTCTGCAATATGCCTATTTTTTCTTTCTACAACACCATTTTCCTGTGGGGTATACCTGCAAGTAAATTGCCTCTTTATCCCATGAGTCCTTAAGAAACCACTGATCTCATTAGAGAGGTACTCTCCCCCTCCATATGATCTCAAGCACTTTACTTTGAAGCATGTTTCTGTTTCAACAGCTGCCTTAAAAGATTTGAAGTGCTCAAACACATCACTTTTTTCATTCATGAAATATACCCATAGCTTCCTTGAACAATCATCAATAAATGTGACAAAGTATTTGCTGCCACCAAGAGATACATTCTGTGTAGGCCCCCAAACATCTGTATGCACTACATCAAGTATTTTTCTACTCACTTCTCTGTCATGTGTGAAGGGTTGTCTTGCCTGCTTACCAAACTGGCATGCTTCACAGACTTTATGCAATTCTGCAACTTTAAATGAAGGCAACCCTGTAACCAATCCTCTGGATTGCATTAATTTCAGCCTTTGCACATTTGCATGTCCAATACATTCATGCCATATTTCAATATGTGCAACTACTCCTTTTCCTTTAGCATACATAGCAGCATCAATTGCAGAAATTCTAGCATCTAAAGTGAACATTCAGCCAACTCTACTTCCTTTTGTGACCAACCTACAATTATCATTAAAGTCTTCTACAAAACAACCTTTTGCGTTGAGTCGGACCTGCAACCCCTGCTCTACCATTTGGCCAACAGATACTAGATTCTTTGTAATTGATGGCACATGTAATACATATGTCAGACTCTTTGTTTGGCCATCATACAAGGACAAGGGAACCTTTCCAATGTGTGAAATTGGGTGGCATGAATCATCACTCGTCTGCACATAACCTGGATTTTGTAAGTCCTGCATCTCTACAAACCATTCAACATGACTGGTCATATGATTAGATGCACCTGAATCGACATACCATACATCATCATGTGTCCCCTTTCTTGTAACTGCATTTATCATATGCTACATAACAAGCAGACGCTCATTTTTGTCTTCATTCTATCGTAAATACGATGCATAGTTTCCTTGCTGCAATTTACCACTGTGGATATCATTCTTCTTAGCATAGCAATGGGCTGCAATATGGCTTGTTTTGCCATAATAATGGCGAACAATAGCAAAATTTCCAGAACCTCTATTCTGCCATCCACCTCTTCCTCTAGAGATCCCCCTTCCTCTAAAGTTTCCTCTACCTCCTGAAACCTGCATTTCACCAAATTGTTGATTGAACTTGTTTTGTTGGTTATCGCCAGCATGTCCAATACCACGGCCTCTCGAAGAGGATCTACCACATCCCCTTCGTAAACTTGAGTAAAATGCTTGAACTTATTCACCACTTTTACAAATGAGTCACCCTGCATATTGATCTCTTCAGCAATCATGAGAGAGATCAACTCATCAAAATCTGGAAATGGCTTCCCTACATATACTGATATAACAAATGATTTCCATGCCTTCTCATTGTTAAGGCCACTCAAAGTGGATGAAACCAAATCATCATCATCAGGCATTGCATCAATCACTGCTAAAGCATCTGCAATGCTCCTCACCTTTCATTAACATACATTTTCCCTTTCTTCAA
Source organism: Lygodium microphyllum (assembly GCF_053477565.2). Classification (NCBI taxonomy): domain Eukaryota; kingdom Viridiplantae; phylum Streptophyta; class Polypodiopsida; order Schizaeales; family Lygodiaceae; genus Lygodium; species Lygodium microphyllum. The sequence goes on from NC_141156.1 coordinate 46,985,072, forward strand.
GGCATTCAACTCTTGCTTGAGTTGAATCTTCCGTGCCTTTGTATTTATTGAAAACATGCTCTCAAAAATTGTCCAAGCTGTTGTGAAGCTTCTGCATTCCTAATATGTCCCATCCTAGTATTATCAATAACTGCAGATAGGCAGTACATCACCTTTTTGTCTTTCGCATTCCACTCTTTCCATGCTTTTAACTCATCTGCAGTCGGGGGGTACCCAGGTCTGGCTCCTTTTCTTCACCTGAAACAAATTCATAAAGGCCCTTTCCTATGAGGAAGTTCGTCACACGGAACTTCCATGAAGGGTAGTTGTTCTTGTCGAGCTTCTTAATAATGGGATTTCCACTGTTCTCTGCCATTATCACAAACAGGGATATCACACATCAAGCTAGTCTTCTGTAATCTTCCACAACATGTGCACAACAATACATCAAGCAACCTTTTTCACTGATTGCTCAATAGTATATATAATCTACAACTTGTTTGTAGATAAACCTTATGTTTGCTTCCTTTCATGCACCTCAAAATTACAGATTCCCAATCTGTAACCTGCGCATCCACTTTTGGTCGATACAGCCGAAATCACAGTGTACCCTGAAACTGTTTTCTGCAATCTTGCAACTCTAAAACGGGGCCTGAAACGGCCTCAGATGCCCAAAATAACTGCAGAATACCCTAAAGGGTTTATCTGTAGAATATACAGTGCTTTACTCGCACACCAAATCTCACAACAATCTGAGATTTTTGCTCGACCCTGCTTCCGGTGCCTCCACAGGCACTATCCAAGAGAGAGAGTGGAAGAATGGGAGAGCTTCTTACACGTTGCTTGCTTGCTCGAACCTTGCTTCTTCTCCTTCACTTCAGCCTCCAAAATCACCCTTTCTCAATGGTGCGGCTCTGATACTATGTTAAGAATCACGTGGTGGGGGGACTTTCTTGAGTTGGTGCGCCAAACACACACTGTATACACAAGAGGAAGCTCACTCAAGAACACAAGAAGAGAGATGGAGGGCCAAAACGTTTTATTGCTGATTTTTCTTCTTCTTCCACACACTGTACAATGTACACAAAGTATAGATAAGATACAACATAAAGGAAAGTGGCCTACTAAGTCAAACAGTGTATAACCGACTACACTAATCGACTGGCGCTATGCCTTTGCCAGTTGTAGTTAGGTGTAACAAACTAAATATAATAAGTGATAAGTCAGTGGCCATGTGAGTATCATAATGACCACCAACGTGCTAAGTGTAGACGTGCGGACCCATCTAGCCAGGTGGTCCATCATCAATGTCTACATGTGTTGAGCTTGCCATCTCAACAAATTCTGCTCACTGTTGAAGTGTGGCCCAAGTATACCCCCTATCACAAAAATGGCTATAACTTTTCACCACAATATCAGAATGAGGAACTTTTTGATTCAAAATGAAGCTAGAAAATACAATCTCTATTCAATAAATGCTCAAGTATCCTATTACTCATGCAAGTGCCTATATCCTACTAATAAAGGTACATCGGTAGTGGACATATAAGCCTTATACATTGATTAAATAAGGACCTATTTGAATGCTCCTTAGTTGAAATCTTCATGTCTTCAATTTCTCCACTTATACTACTTATGTGAGTAATAAAAAGGTAGGAAGGGCTCCTTGTATGCTTTCCGAATTGCTAGGAGGTGGGTAAAGTCCCCCTGGGTCGGTTGGTTGCACCCCTTCGAGATCTTTAATATTGAGGAAGGGTCACCTCTCTTGTCTCCCACTAATCTCTTTCAATGTCCACCTTTTTCCTCGATGGCTATATATATGGCAAGAACATTCTATTATATGAAAATAGGGATGAGATACATGATTGAATTAGTATTTTCATTCTTCAAAGATATGCACAGATTGATTGATCAAATGAGAATTGAAAAATGGGGATTGGCTGAGGGTCTTACCACTGCAAATCAGTGACTCACATTTTGCAATACACCTACCCTTTATAAGTTATTTCTTAGATACAAGACAATCGAAATATTAAATTGGGGTTATGCATTAAAGCATGAAAAATTGGAACCATGATTGAAATGGAATGGAATCAATGCTAAAATTCAATTTAGGATCTCTGATTTCCCTAAAGAGGTATTAATCTCTAATCTACAGTTCATTAGAGAGCTCAATAGACCAATACTCTCATCAACAAGTTGATAATCTTGAGCAAGTGGATTAAGAGAGATTTTAGGAATTAAAAGTAGATTAAATACCTCTTGCAAACTTGAAGATGGAAGATTCAACTATATTGGTGGAAGAAGAATGCCCCATTCAATTCATAATGCTCCATGCTTCATAATCCACATGAATCAGCCCATTGAAGACCATAAAGCCTTTGAAAGATAAGTGTCGTGAGTCTCTTTGAATTCTTGAATACAAGAAATTCAAGCTCTTTGACCAAAATCCCAAAAATATAAATCCATTATGCTTGAAGTGCTAAAATCTCCTTTAATGTATTCAAACTTGATGATAATGTTGCATAATAATGATAATAGAAGAGCCTTGAAGATCAAGATGAACCAAAACTTAAAGAAATTTGAAGCTTAAGCTCAAATTTATGATTGCTCTGCTATGTTTTAGGGTTTCTTGGAGAAAAGATGAAGACCAAAGGTTTATAGGAGCTTAATCTTGTTGAGAATGATGCCAAGCAAGTGTTTAAGGAAAGATTCCAACCACAAGCCAAAGATTAGAGGCAATAGTGAGAAGGAATTAGAGCAAAGATTTCACTGTGAATTGCATCATTTTCTTGGGCAACCCTCTTGTTGATATCCACTGACAAGCATGGTCACAAGGATGCTCTACTTGATGCTCTTGACTCAAAGATTACTTGCCCCATGGTTAGAGAGAAGGATATGGCTTCAAAAGAGTAATAGATCATGATCCATGCTTGGCCTCCATGAAAGCTTCAAAAATCTTGAAGGGAAAAATAGAGACAAAAGCCTATTTGTAAAAGGTAATTGGACTTCTAACATTGACCAACTCTATTTCCCCTTTTTTTAACCATTTTACCTCTAGAATGGCTTATTTCTTGACTATGACCTACCATTTTGTCCATTGTGCCTCTAACTTGGTCTCCATCTCCTCCATTTAACTTTGACTAGGATATTCTCTACACTTGAAAGCTCCTTGTTCTTTGCACATTTCCACTTCAGGGAGCTGACACCTTGTCCTTGAGAAACTAGAATGTAAATAATATGAGAATGAAATCCTCAATGAAATCTAAGGTAAGATTATGACCAAATGGATCAAAGATCAATGCTTTAATAACACTTTTCAAGAAGAGGTTTGAGAGATGAGAGAAGGGAGTATATATGAGAGTGAAAAGAGGAGATAGAATGAGTGACGAGGAGAGAGAAATACTAGAAAGATAGGAGAGAAGAGAGAGAAGCCATGAAAGTTGTGAACAAGAAGGTAAGATGAAGAGACTATAACTATATTATTGCAAAGTGATGAAAAATGACATGACTTAGCACCTTTTATACCTATGATAGTGTGACAAAGTATTAGTAATAAAACCATCTCAAATCATGTCTTCCTAGCTTCTTACATGTAAATGGTACAAATCTTTAGCTTGGGGTCACCCCCCTTGAGGAATTTCAACTTGGTATTTTTGTAGCTACATACTATGTGTAAATAGTATGAATCTAGTATATGGGGGTTATCCCCTTGAGGAATTTCAGCTTGGGATTACTATGTCTACATAGTATCTATAAATAATGCAAACCTCTCACCTTGGTTTTATGCCTCTCGATGCATTTTAATTATGAACTTATTGTGGACATCTTGTACAAATGCATGAATTTCAACTTGGCACATTGATATCACTTGATTATCAATGTTTTATGCATGTATCTTAATGTAGAATATACAACCTATCTAAAAAGTATGAAAGCAAATGATAACAAAGCAAGCTAAGAGACTTAGGTCTTTAATATTGTAAATTTCTTCAAATAGTTGGGCATATTTGTTTGCGATTTTTATGGCATTCCAACTATGTTATAATAATATTTATGCCCAATTTTAAATATTCCAATGAAAGGAGCTTACAAGCTTCATGAGTGTTCTAACATCTTAAAAATTGAATTTATATTATATTAAAATGTTTGTAATATGGTCAACTAATGTGTTTCAGGAAGTTGTTTATTGCAATCATAACTAAGTTGCATTTTTCTACATAAGATTAAGTTCAAGAGTTAGGGAAACCTATGTTTTATGAGGGACGTCTATGTTGAAGTCACTTGATGACATAAAGATTTCCTCTCTAGATACTACATTTAGAAAGTTATCATGATAATATAGACTTCCATTGATATTTGCATTGGTTGGATGGTTTACTACAATACTGCACTACCATTATGAAGGTAAAGGTTTGGTAAGGTGCTTATGGTGTGCTCATTGGTGTGCATGTCACTGTTCTCTTGATAAAATTTAATTAATTGCAAGGCTACAATGGCTAGACATGGGGGCTCATGGGGACAATAGTGGTGGTCTAGAATATATTGTCCCCTTACACACACTATTTGTTAGATCCATATTTTTGTTAGCTGGGATCATGAATCCTAAGAGTGTTGGTGGATTAGGATTGGAATCTCTTGTAGGGAAGTTTGAAGAGGATAGTATTTACATTTCTAAAATGAATGGAAGATAACCAACCATGGTTTTAAGTATTCAAATTTTCCATAGAGTATTGTATCATTGTGCCTAAAGCCAATTTTAGGCTTAGATGGGCAAAGAAAGTCTTAAGCACCAAAATTAATAAGCTAATACAAGGGTTAAATATGATCAAAGCTATTGTTAATAGCTAGAGGGATATCATTGAGTTTGCAAATTGGGTTGAACAAGGTCAAAGAGACTACTCCTTTACTCTAATCAATATGGTTAATGGATAGGGCCTATGTAGAGAACTACCTCCCATTGAGAGAGCAACCAAAGCTTGTCATCACAAGACTTGTTGCAAACATGGTTTGACTTATGGAAATTAGGAGAGATGAGATGGAAACCTTAGAAAAGGGTTTTGATCTTATAGAAAGAGAGTGGATATAGTTGTAAGAGGTGTTTACAAGAAAGAAGGAGTCTTAGCCCACCTTTTTATTTGCAAAGGAGGGCACGAATGTTGCCATTTTGTGTAAGGCATAAGAATATCTACTTTCTCAAATTGAAGAGTAGAGCTAGTTCAATGGCATGATACAAACTAAACATAGAAGATCAAACATGGCTAGTTCAAGCATTTTCCTAATGACTCTATAAATATTTGGCCTCAAAGATATAGGAAAGTGTGGCTCTCCATGCTATCGAATAGGATGAATGACTATTGTGGAGAGTATTCTTCCAAAAGCTTCCAACCAAGAAGAGCATTAGAAAGGTATGGTCAAAAAGAAGATGTATATCACCTTTTTTTGGAGTGCAAACATGTGAGTAAGATCTCGATGTGCTTTGAGAAAGTTATTAATATAGCTAGCCTTCAAAACATGATAAGTTGTAAACAAGCTTTGATGGGTGACACAAGAAACATGGTCATTAAAAGCTAGAGACTTTTTGGGAGGTGATTAGGGAAGTGGTGGTTGTAAAGAATGTATGGGTTGTCAAAAATAATAGGATGTAGGGGGTGCAAGATTTTGTAAGGGAGATCAATGCTCTCAAGGGATATAGGGATGTTCATAGGATAGCTACAAGGCTTTTAAACATATCTTTATATATCCTCATGTATGTTGTACATATTTTACCTCTTGGGGGGTTGAGCATATGTAAATCCTCTATATCACTTGCATTCAAGACCTATTTGAAAATAGCCTTAGCTATGAATTTTCCCTAAATAAAACACATCCCTTTTCTAATCAATCTATGAACAACCCTTTTATATGGCACCCTTTTGTATGTAAAATATGTAAATTTAGTACTTTTAAAATCCCTTCTTTTGAATCCAATGGTTTTCTTACATATTTATGAGTGACCCTTGGGAGTCTTACTTGCATTATGCTAATACACTGATTACATTATTAGGAAAAAACATGGATTGGTGATTAGTGTTGTGTTTGGAATGCTTTATAAATAATTACACATTTGCATAGGTTTAAGAGTGAATGCACAAATGAGAAGGTAACACGAAAAGAACCCATGGATTGGTGATTCATGTTGTGTTTGGAATTATTTGCATGTTTGCATAAGTTTAGGCGTGAATGCACAAATGAGAAGATAACAAGAAAAGAACACATAGGGAAATAAAACAATTTGAAAGCGGCTAACCACTAAGAAGATAGAGTGTGATTTATGAGAGGGGTGATGGTAGGAGATATGGTTTTATAAGTTCGTCTTTAGGGGAGAAGATGAAGAAGAAGAGGAAGATATAGATGGAGAGAGAGAGAGAGAGAGAGAGAGAGAGAGAGAGAGAGAGAGAGAGAGAGAGAGAGAGAGAGAGAGAGAGAGAGAGAGAGAGAGAGAGAGGGGGGGGGGGAGGGGGTTTATCCCACTTGATTGAACATTTTGATTTTAAATTTCTTTCAATAAAAAAAGGTTTCTTAAATTCCAAATAACACAAAAACTAAAGGAAAATAGGTATATCATCAAAGCAAAACCAAACATATGGCTTGCCTTAGATAATACATCTTGTAAACTATTACGTGGGAAGGAAAACTTTTACTTAAAAATGTCATCCATATTTCAAAAAACTTTGAGCAGTACTAAGGGTCATATCTTAAATAATACAAATAGTATGATGGTGGCAATACAACTTTCTGGACTAACACTTATGCATTGAAGGTTTCTCTAGTTAAAGAACATTTAATCCACTTGAGACTTTCCAACATAATCTCCATACTCGTGACATAGTGAATTTGCATAATCAAGAATAAGTTGAAACTTTTAGGCTCAATAAATTTTAGCAATGCATTATTAAGAAAAATTTTACCATGTATATTCAAGCCTCATATAAAACACCCTTATATGTAGTTTGTCATAAATGTAGGGCTCCTTTCTATATTAAGTGCTTTTGCTTAATGTAATCAGCCTATCTTAAAAGGGTCTAAATTAATTCATCACCTATACCTTACCTCAATTTGAATATTGTTGAGCCATGTATTAAATTAAACTTTTACTTATCTTTACTACTTTAATGGTATAAGAACTTTCTTCCATCGAAAACATTGTAGAAGTTCTCAATCTACCTAAAATATATGGACCTTATCTTTTGAATTTGATATATAAACATGTACCTTATTCATACCAAATAATTAAAACACATGAATTTTAAGAATTTATGATCGTTTTTATGACTAGAATTACATCATCAACTTGTCTTTATTTTATAATTGAGGAACACAACAAAATGTACCCCCTTACTCATTGGAATCCTTACTTAGAGTCAGATTGTATGAGAGTTTTGACAAAAATTCATTAAACTCGATTTTGTTTTTAGTCCAAAAGCTTTTGAGATAAGGAGTGTCACAACATAATAATGGATAAGGAGTGTCACAACCACCTTTCCTTATAGTACGCATGTATCTTCACATGGTATTTCATTGTGCTCCCAATCACCATGCTCCCATGTACACATCTTATCTTCGATAAAGCCTCAAAGAGATTTCAATCATGAATATGACATTAAATGTCAAGCTGACTATGCATCAATAACCAAGAATTATCAACTTTATTTTTAAAACTCTTATAGATGTTAAAAGTGTGAATGGCTATGGAAAAAGAGACCAAGGTTAACTTTTAAAGACCAATGAGAATTATGCTTGTTGATAGAAAATGTTGAAAATGTATAATGTAAAGATTTCTCACCTCTGATAGGCAAAAATATTCACCAAGGACTTCCATTAGCCTTATGAGGATTTATGACACATTTTTATCATTTTTGGGCTTACTAGATAAACCCTTTTTCAACTTCTTCAAGGATGCTAGAGTGCCAATGAGATGATGAAATAAAAATACATAGAAAGGGAAAGAGTGCAAGTATCTCATTGGAAAAAAATAAAAGCTATTATTTGCAAATAGAGAATTGATGGTATCATCTCTCTCAAACCATATATATTTATTTAATGGATAATGCCATAAAATTCTTGACTTATCTTCTATAGATTATCATGTTTTAATCTCATATAATCTTTTGTAAATGTACTGTCTTATGTCATTATGTTATGAATATTTGGGCTAAATACATTGGTTGGGAGGCTAATACCTAAAGGTATTACTCACCAAAAGGTGCAAAAGCCCCTTGGAGTTGCTTAGTTGGGGCTTGAACCCATGAATTCACACTACACATAAAAGGTCTAGTATTATTGAGGCATTCATGTACGTTAGCATCATGAGTTGGTTGGTTTGATACAATGACTTTGGTATTCTACATTACAAATTGCAATCACACCATGATGTTTTTTGGGCAATGAGTAATTTCTCCTTGATATTTTTATCTCACTTGATGCCAGACATGTTAATATTATTGTTTTCTATGATGGTTCTAGGTAGTAGTATCGTGTGTGGATTATTATGAAGTATCACTTCACTAAATGGAGACTATTTTGATCCTAGCTTGCAATAGCTTGGAGGTTTTTCGATGTGCCATAAATATATGTGACAATAAAATTGTTAGTATATGCACCAACATTTACATTGGTATTTTTGCCAATATGTGCTAGTATAACATCAATACATGCAATGGTATATTGGAACTTATACTAGTGCATATACTAATGAAAATACCAACATCAGTGATAAAATTTCCTAAAGCAAAGCTCTCATTTCCACTACTGATTTTTACATCTTGTAGCATTTTGGGTACCTGAATGTGCAATATGTCAAAGCTAGTGCTCTTCTTCCCTCCATTTTATGCATCTTTAGTTCTTTTTCTTAGTTCTCTCTTTCACATTATATACAAAAGGAGGATAAACCAAGGTTGCAAAGTGTGTTATATTTTTTCATCATAATTTTTTGCTTTTGTGTGAAAGAGGTTGTGTAAGGGATAGAGACTGGAAGAAAAGAGTGAAGGAAGAGAGCAAGAGAATGTGATGATATAGGCTATGCAGATATGCTTGTAGCTAATTTTACTTTTGTGTTATCATTCAAATGGTATGAACGGGAAAAATAGAGATAGAGAGGAAAGAGTGAGCAGAGGAAAGAAATAACTTGGAAATGTAGGTTGTGTAAATTTATAGTGTGTCATATTCTTCTCATCTTATTTTTTTTGGGTTATCTAGGAAAGAAAAAGGAAGAGAGAGTCTGAGGGAGAGGAAGAGAGTACACTTGAATTATGTAAGTTAAGTGAGTGATTATATTAGTGAAATCTCTCATTTTTCATGAGAAATCAAGAAGAATTGGGGGCACACACACACACACACACACACACATGTATAGAGGGGCAAACATACCATTTTTCATTATAAAATTAGGTAATGTGTGCTGAAAATAGGGTTGAGAGATTTAGTGAGACTCATTTCTAATTTCTTATTATTGAAATCCCTCTCTCAAAGATAGACAATGAAGGTACAATGCACAACTTAAGGGCTTGATATATAAATAAAAATGTTTTGATTGCCTATATGTCAAAGTATCTCATATTTGAGAGAGGTTGTGTACACGCATGAGATGTCTAACTTCAAGCTCTTCTTTGGCTTACATCAAGTATGTGGCATATCTTTCATTATATCTTTCTTTCTTGTTATATTATGTAGAAGAAAAGATTTCTTTAAGATTTGATTTAGAAATTTGTATTGTATTCTTGTATTCAAGTGCATAATATTAAATGTAGCAATTATAGATTTATTTATGTCAACAGAATATTTAGAAAGTAAAAATTATATGTGGAATTGAGGATTAAGATGATAGAATTGTAAAATTGTTTACATAAAAAAGATAGAGAGTAAAAAGATGAAAGGTAAAAGGAAAGTACTAGGCAATACTTAGTGGGATAGAATTCTCAATAGTGGGCAAGCCTTAGGTGTGGATAAGCTTCTCAGTAAAAGGAAAGCTAAGCCTAAGCAGGATACATTAGATAGAATTAATGCCCCACCCTCGTAAGTTGCCACCACCAATGATCCATGGTGCTCAATGTATTAAGGCCCCACTATGAGGAGAAGCCATGTATGAGCCCCAATATTGGTTGGATACTAACTTCTATGTCATACGAGATCCATGACTAGATGGCAAAAAGGTGATCTTTGTGGGTTTAGCCTTTGGGTTAGATAGAGTAGTTAAGCTCATAGCAACTTGAGGCACAATGCATTGACTTGCGAGATGTGGAAGTTATCAAGGACCCCCTATTTTGGGATTCTGAGGCCATGGAAATGTAAGAAGTTGGGAAGAAGAAATGTTTAGTATGGAATTATCAATAATACCTTGTCACACCGACACATGTATAAAAGGGAGAGACATGTAAATTTTCACATCTTTTAAACATTAATACATTTATTGTCTCTTTCCTCACCTTCTTGTTCATAGTTTCTATGGCTTCTCTTTCTTTCTTTCTATCTTTCTCTCTCCATTTCTAGTATTTCTCTCTCTTTGTCACTTCTTTCTCTCTCCTTTGCTCTTCTTTCTCTCATCTCTCGGTTTTCTCCTTGAAAAGTGGTATCAGAATATAGGCTTTTAGTTCATTTGATTTTCTCATTTCAGTCTTATTTTCTTCAATTTTCCTCTATTAAATCTTGGATAGAGGTATATGAGCCACATGGTAGGTGCTTGTGCAGGAGTTATACTTGAAGAAAAGACTAAACTTGGGGCTTTGACAAAGATCTTGGAGAGATTTGGCCCAACTATGGATGAAATGGCAGGTTATGTATCCATTAGACGCTATTTTGAAGGTGACTTGGTAAAATAGGGGCTAATTGGACTTGGAGAAGACTTAAACCTCAGTTATGCTTTAGAGTAGAGCTTTCTTTTTCTTCTCTTTCAAGCTTTTGGCTTAGATTTCCATGGTGGCTGCTACCAAGAAATGTAATATCCTACTCTCCAATGACATTTTCTTCTTGTCTAACCATGGGTCAATGTTTCTTTAGTCTTTGAGCATCAGATAGAGCACCATAATGTGAGCAATGATGGAGCAAAAGCATCAGTAGACATCCCAAAAAATGCACTAAATTTTGTGCTAAATTTTTTCTCTCTGTCCACAGTCCATAGCATTCAACAATCACTTACCTTCAAACTTCTTATCATTCGGACCGTTTGTTGGCATTGTACTCAGCATGGCTATTAACCCCAGTTCAAGACAGAGAAAAAGAAGTCCAATAAAGTCCAAGAAAAATCCAAATGCGAACACAAAGGAAGAAGCAAGAAGGGAAATGGCCAAAAGCGCAAGTTCTTGTAAAACAATGCAAGGCGCCCTCCTATGAAAATTGTAAAAGGTAGAAGGGCATAGGTAAAGAGAAAGGGCAACTAGAAGGGAATGGGAAAAGAGGACCTTGCCACAATGGCTGGTCATATAAAAGGGATGGGTGCCCAAAGGGATAAGGGTTTTGTATATAAACTCAAAAGTGAATGAGAAGAATAGGGCACAAAACGAGAAAAAATGGGGAAAAAGAGTGCTTAGATGTGTTAATGTCGCAAGGGGAGTGATTGGAGAGGTCAAGCCTTAGTGATTGGGCAAGGGTGTAAAACCCAAGAGATCAAGGGGGGAGAAGCTCATTTGCAACACAGAGAGAGAGAGAGAGAGAGAGAGAGAGCTTGGAGAGACCCATTCCTTGCGACCAATTGATCGGCCTCTATGAGTGTTTTTTGAGCACGTCAGGTATATGCAGACGTTAACCTTTGTCCATTGATCTATTCTAGAAGTGCTTGCCACTTAGTATGCTCTAGATCGCGCAAATGATTTGAAAATCATCTTTTCTTGCTACCACATGCCATCGCACTAGGCTTGTCTCAGTCAAAGACTCACACGGTCACTTTGGACTGAACCCCAAAATCACCCCTTGACCGCCAACATTCGGTCCACTCAGCCTCACCCACTCGGACCACCATATTCGGCCCGTTGCCTAAATTGTATATTTGAACACTCGGTCCACCTTGCCATGTGGCCTTCAACCTAGGCATTCAGGCACATCATTCGGCCATTTGGCTTGGCTGATTCGGCCCAATTGTCACTCGGCTAGGCTGAATCTAACACTCGGACCCTGCAATTCAGACCAACTTGGTCAAATGTAGATTTTGCTTGAATTGACGTGATTGACCTGGTGGGACAAAACCTGGAGAGCGATACAGATGAACAAAACAGCTTTCTAACATAAGAAATGAGAGAACCAGTGAATTGCAGATCTAGCAATGATGCTAGCCAACTTGCTAGCTTTCCACCTTGCTAAGAGCGCCAAACTAAGCCATAGACCCTCAATTAGACCTTGATTGAGTGAAAGGGCATAGCATAGACACCCTAGAGACAAGTGAGAGTGGCCAGTGATGATCGAGCTTAAAGCCCTATTAGGTTGAGAACGTAGATGGAAGTGATGAAGTTGCATTTATTCTGCATTGCACCCCACATTGTTTTTTGACACTTGAAGTGCACCTAAAGAAAAGATGAAAGCTTGATTTCGCACATTGCATGGAAAAGAGCACACATACACACACACACACACATTGACGGTAAATTGAGGATTTTCTGTAAATAACAAGGAATGCATTCAAACTTAAGAAACTAAATGAACCCACCAGTAGGGGAAGACCCTAAGACTTAGACAGTTGAGAAACCCAAGCTGTAGGACCAAGAGGAAGACATGACATAGGAGTCAGACACATCAAGAACCGCCGATATCATTGGGGAAGTGAATCTACCCAACTTGATCAACCTCATCGACAACCTGGTGGAACAAGAGACTGCAAACATGGCAAAGACAAGCTCAAACCACAAACACAACAAAGAGCTTGATCTAGGGGATTTCCCAAATGAAATCTAACAAATGGTAGCCAAGTATGATTTAGAAATTCGGATGGACCACCACGATAGGCCATCTGAGGACATCATAGCGAATCTCAAATAGGAGAGGAAACTAGCGTGGAAAGCTTTGCAAGGCATAATGGCATACAATCAGGAATAGCAAGCTAGAATCTTGCGACAGACCGCAGAAATGTAGGAGATCCAGTGAGTGTTAGCCTTAGCAAACAAAAATTGAATAGGACTTGACACAAAAAGAGAGAGTGCTAGAAGAAAACCTTACACTGAGCGAGAGAGTGCTAGAAGGAAACCTTACACTGAGCGAGCTTCTCATGAAGTGACTATTAGATAACATGTCAGCAGATCAGTGTGCATCAGTATTGGCAAACTCATTGCTTGCAAGATTAGGAGTCAACCATGGCTCTAAGAGCCAATCAAAAATCCATGTTGTTGCTAAGCTGTTAGACACAAGTACCAACCAAACGACGATCTCTATAGCTTTGAAGAGCAGTTCAAGCAAGTTTGTGAGGCCAATGGCCTCACTGATCTCACTCAACACTTGCAAGCCTTTGTCCTATGCTTAGGCAATAAGGGAAGGACTTGGTACACGAACTTAGATGCCGCAAAACGTAACAATTTCAACCATCTCAAGAACATCTTCATTAAGAGATTCTCATAGGCTGGGTACTCAAACTATCTGATCATACAGCTCATGAATGTGAAACATAGAGATAAGAAAGATATCAGAGGTTATGTGACCCATGTGAGGAGTCTCTTAAGAGAATCCTAACAAACAAAAGACCTATGGAAAGAGCAGTGTCCACGGTATTTATCAATGGAATACAAAGTGAGGAACTCTACAAGGCCTTGGCAGGAAACTCAAGCTTGCAGTGAGATGTGCTAACTAGGGTCTTTGAAGAGGCCATAAGAGTGGATAACCAACTCAAGGAGAGGAGCTCTAGGAGCTCAAGCCATAATGAGACCAGGATAAGGGAAAGAGTACTGACCAAAACTAGGAGCTAGTGGAGATGAATATGGAGCTAGCAAGACTACAAGAGATGATGAGGAGACCTACACACCCACACATCCAATGTGTGTATTGTGGCTAAAACCACCTACTAGCTGAGTGTCAGGACCCTAGGTCCCAATCTTGTTCCAATTCTATTAGGTTTGGTCACAAGGCCATGCATTGCAGACTATCGAGATGACTCCCATACTCACAACCCTACAACTAGTCTTATCTAGGGAATAGGCCATCGAATTTCTTTGGGGGAGGGGAGTCCCATTGGCTCTCTCGACACCTAATGACACTAAACCAGCCATTCCTAGGATGGAGATAAATCCCAAAGGTATAGCCAGACCACTTGGACCTTCCTACATCACCCATCCATCGAGCTACACTCTAGTCCACTACGTGGAGGAGCCGAACGATGATGAACCTTATGTGAACCCTTACGTCTCATACAACAAAGAGGGCAATCCAATCCTCATGGATTATCAACCAATATTGGTGATGGATTAGGAAGAGGGAGAGGTAGAGGCTTAGGGGGGTAGATCCAAGAGCCTATACTTGTGGTTACCCAGGACACATCTCTTCATGCTACCTCGAGAGGGAGCAAGCGAATCGAGATAAGGTTGATCTCAGATGCACTGAGAGTTTGGAATCACACATCTCTTTGTCGATTTTATTAGATAGAATCCATCCACTAGCTCAGCAATTGTGCCATCAGTCCCATTGGGGTTGTTCAATGTTGAAACACTCGACGATGAGGCCATGCCCATCCCGTTGCATGTCATGACCCAAGCGCAGACAAAGCAGGCCGGCATATCACTACCAAGGCCTAGCAACGTAGACGCAGCCTCAATCAAAAAGAAGAGCCGTAGGCGAAGAAAAAAGAAAACCAATGCAAAGGTCATACTTAAAATCAAGAGTGCCACAACACTGCCTATTGGAAAGAAGGTCATAGACGCAAAGGTAGAGACATCCGCTCCAAAGACTGTTGAGAAGGGGAGTGCTAAGGTAGGGGAGTACTCCAACCCAAAGCAGCAACTAGAAGCCATAGAAAAAGTTAAAGAGTGGGCGAAAGAACCCCAAGAACACCTAAAGGATGCTAAGCCCATCTTGGAGGATGAGATCGATGATCTCTCAAGCATAAGCACACGAGTTTTGCCTCCACAACCAAATTCGAGAGAGACACAACTGCACCACAAGAAATGCCACTTTAGACGGAGTTTAAACACTACAAGCCAACAAATCAGCCATGAGTGCTTGATTAAATAGCATTGCTTATCTATGTAGGCCTAGTTCTTTTATCTTTGTTTTGGTGATTTATCTACTTTGATTATTGAATAGCTCTCACTGGAGTCCAATATTGGACAACGTCCAGTAAAAAGTTTATTATTTTACAAATATTGATGGCAAGGGCTACTATGGAACTTCCCGATAGTAAGTATCTACATCTCTCCTTTGAGATTTGGGTGTTACTCTTTGAAGGTGTCGACCCTAGACTAATTTCACTTATGTCTCTAGGGCTAGGTACAAACTTGTGGCCTGCATGGAGGGCATTCTTTTTGTAACAACACTTTTATGTAATCTAAGTAAAATGATTGTGTGGATCCCACAACAGGGCCTTGGAGACATCAGTTCTAGATAGAGGATGTGCCTCAATGCATTTCTCCTTCTGAAGATTATATATAGTCTTCCAAATATGAGTGGGTTTTATGATGAAAGCTTGTTTTTCCACTCGAAGCTCACAGTTTGTAATTTCTTCTTTAGCATAGGATGTTGATATATAGATCTAATCTAAGTTTGAAATCAAGAAATTCAAAGCAAGCATCATTCAATTTTTTGCATCTACAATCACCAAGCGTTGTAGGGAGGAGGTGTTGCAGAGAGAGGAGTTTGAGAGAGAGAGAGAGAGAGAGAGAGAGAGAGAGAGAGAGAGAGAGAGAGAGAGAGAGAGAGAGAGAGAGAGAGAGAGAGAGAGAGAGAGAGAGAGAGAGAGAGAGAGAGAGAGAGAGAGAGAGAGAGAGAGAGAGAGAGAGAGAGAGATTGTAGAGGATGCATGAGTGGGAACAAGAGAATGTAAGGGCTCTAGAAGAGGCAGCAGATGTCATACGAGGTCATAAGGAGACCATGGAAGAGGTTCGTGAATGGGTTGAATCGAGATAAGTTGTAGAGAGAGGGGGTCACAAGTGGTGGAGGGGGGACCATAGATATTGGAATCTCTTTGGCGTAATGTGGAAGAAGCACGTCAACCCTCCTAGCCCCAACCACAACCTCTCCCCATCCCAATGACAACCCTAAGGACAACCTCAACGCCCTTGTAGACAACCTAGCTGCACTCACAACCAAGCCCACTCTCAAAGATTCAGCCCCTACCCTCGAGAAGACCCTTGAACCTTGCCTTCAAGGCCTTTACATTGTAATTTTTTGGTGCTCGTTTGCCACTTTGAAAATGGAAATGGAAATGCAATAAGAAAAAAAAAGGAAAGGTTCTCATACATATTATTATACTTGTTGGCATTTATTTGACAATATGGCCTTTCTTGAGTACAAAAGCCCTTGAAATATTTGCATTTCTTTTGAGGAAAATTCATGTGTCTATTATTCTAAAAAGGCTAGTTCATTTTATCTATAATTGAAGTGTTTATCATGTGTGGTGAACCCCATGAGGGTCACCACCAACAAGTGAAGGAGGCCCCTCCCTAAGCCAAAGGGCCCCACTTCGCTTGGTGTTGACCCTCGTGTGCTCACTAAAAACGTTGTATGGGTCAAAATTGAGTGAGAGAGGCACCTCCCTGGGGTAAGGCCTTTGTATTGCTTGGTTGTGACCCTCCACATATAGGCTATTCAAATTTGGTGCTATTCTCAATGATAGTTAGCTTTGATATGATTTGCTCAACAACCAAAGTAGACCAATACACACTGTATGAGAGATTACTCAAATGAGGCACAAGGAACCTACATTTTTATGAACCTATTTATCATGTATAGAAAGTACCTAGATGCCACAGAAAGGTATTGTGGGACTACCAATTTTGGTACTCCGAAGTACCAAGACTACCAATAATGGTACAATGAGACAAACAATAATGGTACTAATGAAGTACCAAAAACTACAAATTTTGGTATTCTGGGGATAGAGAAAACCATTGGTAAAGATAGTCTTGGATAGAAGTATGGAATGATTCCATATACAAAATAAGTGTTGAGAGGAGTGAGGGAATGTGCTATCCAAATGCAAATTGTGACGCTTAAACTTTAGTCTATTCTACTTTATGTTTGTACAACATCTATTCTATTTCTACGTTCTCGCTCTTTGACTATGTCTATCTCTATCACTATCATTGCAATAGTTGTATCTCTTTATAGGAGTGAGGGTAGCTTCATTTTGTGATTGTTGAGTGTAGATGGACTTCTTAGGCAATGATGACATGTATCTCTATTTCACAATCCAAGCCTTGATTTTAGGTGTGTCTCATTGAATCTTGCAAGTAGATGCATGTTGTCCTGTAACTATGTAGTCCTCGAAGGTAGCTTTGCCATGGTGCTAATGGCAACATAGATGCATAGCATTGTTTGCTATCTCTTTACACATGAAGCTCTTTTCTTTTCTTATTTGGACCTGTCAGACATTGAGAGAGTAGTTAGAGATAAAATAATATAAAAATTTCCTTTGATCATGTGAATGTAAAGCAAAATAAACAATGCATATAGCAATGCATGTTTTTACCATTGATATAGAAGCTAAGTGAAGTAGGAAGTTAAATATCTTCATTGTGCAAGTCCGTCCTTAATTTTTGCAATGTGCACATTGATCCTACCGTCATAATGATCAAAAGTTCACCATCTAGCCAAACATCAATATCTTGTAATGAATTTCTAGAAAACTCCCTCATGTCTTGGTCTAGTGGCATCAGTCTCCCACAAACATGGTACCATCTTCTATACAAAAATGTCATGATGAAGTTTTGAGTGGCAATCATGTACTTGTAGACAACAAAATCTAGTTGCACCTTGTAGGTGATTCCATCTTGTACATTTGTATTCTAGCCCTGCATTGGCAAACTCTAGGATATTTTCAAACCTCTAAGATATCATTTGCATCTGGGCGCTTCACTAAGAACATAATTCTTGAGGTTTGGACTTCAATGCTGGAGAAGAAGTCCACAAAAATGGCTATAGGCATAAAAGTGGATATTTTGCTTTGACTACTTGAAATGTTGGGCTTTAGGCATTTTTGCACTTCTTGAAATATTTTGCACCTATAACTCTTGCTTATTCTAGAATCTGGTAATGGCCACTCCTTACTCTTGAAATTTGGAAGGAAAAGGCTAGACAAGGCTCCCCATTGCCCACTGGAGGAAGGTGGTATGTAAAAATGGTTGTAAAAGAATATGTCTCTCTCAGCCTAGTGCCACTTGGGTCCTTCCCTTGTAAAGCTCTTTGCCAAGAAATCTTTAGATGATATCCAGAATATCTACCACACATTTTACTAGCTGCCACTCTTGGACTCTTGATGGATACAAGTCTGTTAACATCAAATGGTCTTGTCAGTTACAAGGTGAATAAGAAACATGAACCTTCATTCATACCAGAAATTAAATGCAACCAAATTGTACCAACATTTGAGTCTATGGAGAGGGAGATTAGAGGCAATGGGCTCAAGGTGAAGCTCCTTATGCATGAAAACATGTTGCACATGCACTTCTTTGATAGCCACCAAGCCTAAAATCCATTACCTTACCCTTCCAACATGATGAAATAGGGTTGGCCTGTCAAATATCTCTTCCACTTTCTTCATTGCATGATTATCCAACTTCCCTTCATTATGGTTAAGGAAACCCATTTTTCCTACTCATTGAGTGTATTGAAAGTGACTATGGACTCAATGGAAGCACTAGGTCTTCTACACCAAGAAGACACCTCCATGGAGTAGGAAGATGGAGGGTAGAGACATGCTGCTAAGAAGAGAGAAAAATAGAAACTCTAAAGGGTGCAGACTAGAGGCAAGAGTGAGGCAATGATCATTGAGACTCAAGGATTTCAAATGAGGGGAGGCTTCCACAACCTTTTCTCCCCTCAATAAGAGAAACAACTAAAATATGATGGCAAAACATTACTATTGGAAAATTGCAGAGCTTCGCTTTACTGTTAGAAAGTGATAATCGCTCTACTCATTTCAACAAAACTAACAAGATAAAAAATGACCATTTTATTTTTCAAGAATACGAAAATGATTTTTGGAAAAAAACGTTATGTCATGGAAGCCTTCTTCTCATTGGTGGAGCGCACTCTCTCTACATGCTAATCAAACTCCTACTAATGTAGTAAGTTCTAGTTTCATGCCATTCCTTTGACATATTTTGCAATATTTTTCCTTTGTGTTTAAAACAATCCCATTCTTTCAAATTCCTCTTAATTTTCTTTTCCAGCTTACTATCCTCAAGCTTCTTGCCCTTCACTTTATTTTTTTAACTTTGTTTTCATTTTCTTCTTATGTTTTTTATTACTATTGTCTTCCAGCTTTGAAGTACTAGAATCATCATCTCATTCTGAATCTGAATCCTTCTCATCCTCATCACTATCGTTGTCTTCATCCGACTCTTTCTTTGAGTCTGAAGAATGTTCATCATCATGGTTCTTCGACTGCCTTCTTTCCACTCTCATAATGCTCTAAGCAAAGTATCTAAAGTATCAATTGGTGCAAGTTTTACATCTACTATAGAGCCTGGAATCTTACTCTTTAGGCCCTCAATAAGGTAAGATATTTGCATTTCCTATGATATTTTATCGACCTGATTCAGTGTGTTCCTCCATGAACTCCTGAACTTCTAAGCATAATCTTCCACTAACATATCTTTTTGATCTATATTCTTGATCTTTCTTGAAATCTCTCCAAGAGTTTTTCCTTTCCTAAAACAATGCATAAATGTGGTCCTCAAAGCATCATATGTAGGGACGGAAACTATACCATGACTACTAAACCAATCCATAACCTTCTCCTAAAGAGTCGCTGCAAATTGCTACTTTTTAGCCTGATCTCTCCATAGAATTAGTTAAATCCACTTGCTGTCCACCTTGTTTCAAATTGAGCCACATGATAGACATGGTCTTCTTTCCTTCCTCCAACTTGTACCTTAGGATTTTGAGGTGGTGCTACCTAAGTTGACATTTTTGTGCTTTTATTACTAAGACCTAGTGGATGAAACACTGGCTTTATTTGTGCAAGTGACCAAATAGAGTAGTTCTTATAAACAAAATATCTCATATATTTCTCCTCAAATCATTGGGAGGAGTTTGTGCTTCAAATTCAACATCATCATTTCTATTTCCTCCTACTACACTTGTGGATGGAATATTGTTTGGAGTAATATCTTCAAGTTCAGGTTCCTTCGTATACAAGTCTTCATCAGCCTCCTCTTCTCTATTAGCATGCACCTCTCCTACAACTTGCACTTCTCCATCCACTTATACTTCAACTTGGGCCTCAAAAAAAATATGTTGGACTTCCCTTTTCAAATACTCCCTCAATTCTCTTGCCCTTGCTTCTGTGAGAACCCAATCAGCTTGTTGAGGGACTTGCCCTAACATATATGTTGCCCATCCAAAGCACTTTGATCCTAATAATTGCCATTACAATTTTTCGCTCCTACAATAACTTTCTTCACTTAATCACCTCTATGCCTAATTCCTTATGTTTTGGCCTATCATGATCAAAGTGCACAACAATCTACCTAGATAACCCTACTACAACATATAACTTCCTAAATCAATACAACCATAAATAACATTTAATTTCAAGAATGATATGTAGACATAAAACATACATCAAAATCACTTATTGCATTCTACTCTCCTATAAATTACTATTCGGATTATTCCTGAACAAATAACTCATAGTAGACAGCATTAAAATTTCAGAAGACAAGATAGAGTGATAGAATCAGACATTAGCATGCTCTCATGAAGATCTTTCATTTTAGATGATAATAGATATGAAAAGATACATCAAAAGTATATTAGCATAGTCATCACCTTTCAAATGAAATCCCATGACATGCAAGGGTCACTTTACATATGTTGATCCAAGTGCTTACATACATGCAAAAGTACTAAGGTAAGGTAAAGTTGTAATGTGAGCCCTAACAAACCTAGCCAAATAAACATGAAGGAAATTCATTGTTTTGAGGGCTCAGGTCTAAAATAACAAATGCCTCAACAAGAGCATTACTCACATGGTTCTGCTCCTTTGTATATGCCATAGACAAATGAAGAGACCATGAAAAGCTTTAACACAAGTACAGATCTAGGTAAACATGGAGGATGCTATAGGAGCACTTGTATATTGAATGAAAAGTTGAACTATACGACCATTTTTGAACAAATCTTTGGGTTGACTGTGAGAGTCAGTATAATCAATATAAAGTCCATGAGCACCATTATTACTATCAACAACATGAGAATTATCATGGGTATGAGTAGTATAAGCATTGTCATGGGCATGAGTAGCATGAGCATTGGTATAACCAGGTTGAGCAATGGTATGAGAAACTACTCTAGCATGATCATTGTTATGGGTATGTTGAAGTATCTTGACCATTTCATCCATTCCATGGTAGTATGGATGTACATGGGAGAGTAGAGCTGCCTTAACTTGAAAGCAAATGTGGAATGGAAAGTATTCATGTACATAAAAAGTCTATGCATAGGGATAATTTGTTGATTAGGTGCAAAAAAAGCCTAAGGACTAATGCAATAAATGATGTAATGAATGTCTCACTTGATGCAAAATATGCCATACGTTAACTCATATGCCCATGTATTTCAACTCCATGAATATAATAATCTTCATTTGAACAATGATATACAAAGATTTATCATGAATATAAATGGTGGTTAATCATGATTTGAAAGAAATTATGATTTGAATGAAGTAAATATCAATATCGATCTTGATTTGAATTTTTATTTTAATCATGATTTCAATGGAAAAAGCATTAATATTGATTGTTATTTGAATTTCCATTTCAATCATATGCTTTGTTTCTGGTCATATATGGGTGAGTTGCAATGTAATAATCTACTTTGGGATTTAATAACTTATAGTTAATCAAGTCCATGTACGATCAAAACCAAATCAAAGAATAAGACATCCCAAAAACCACAATTAGCATGGACACTGTAAATTTTGGGTCATGCCCTTCAAACTAACTAATGCTCTAGTAACATTCAATTTATTGATGCAAGATATCTTTTGACCTCACTTAGATGACTTTGTGATGGTAATTTTCGATGATGTACTTGTATACTACAAATCCCCAAAGGATCATGAGATTCATCTCTGCAAACCCCTCACAAGAACCAAATGTATGCCAAGAAGAGCAAGTGCATATTATTCACAAATAAGACCAAATAATTGGGATACATTGACTCTTCAAATGAAATATCCATAGAGCTTACCAAAGTGAAAGACATCCTAGATTGCTCTAGTACTAAAGACAACTAAGGAAATTTGAGGATCCCTAGGACTCAGGGAGGTCTATCTTTAAAAGGTTATGTTTCCTTAATTTTACATATAGAAGGCTGTAATATAAAGATTGAATAGAAAAGGTTTATGTTTCATTCAAGGAAAATTCATAGATAAGGATATTTATAAATAAGCCTTGAACGCACGTGATGTAGATGATATTCATATAGTGACCTCCCCGAGCCCTAGGATTGATAGGATGGTATCAAATCTTCATCAAGGACTATTTTCACATTGCAACACCTTTGACAAATCATTTGAAGAAAAACATCCAAATCATATGGGTAATTGAGCACCAAGAGGGCTTTGTTAAACTCAAGGAATCTATAACCATTGCCCCAATATTGAAACTCCTTGACTTCACAAACCATGTTAGGTGATTGTCAATGCAACTGGCCTTATAATTGGAGGAGTATTAATATGAAAAGGAAGGCAGATGGTTTACACCTCATGAAAGTTGAAAACATGTAAGACCAATTATATTACACTATTGGGCCGACCCTGGATGTGCAATGCCAGAGTGGTCAAAGATTGGGGGAATGGTCTCATCTTCCTAGGCAATAGAACAGAAGCCATAAGGGTAGAAATAGACTCCTGAAAGACTACACCAGTCGGCCTTGATGCCATTTCTGTGATGCTTAAGGGTGATGCTCAGATCAAGAAATCCTACGAGCCCCTAACTAAGTATATCCCATGTCCTGAAGATGAGTGAGATTGGATGCATGTCCTTGCTACTGTCGACCTGTCATTCTTAGACAATGAGGAGTATGAATAGGCCATTAAAATGATCGGAAAGCCCAAGGGTACACCCTCGGTACCGGTCTGTATGATGGCAGGAAATCTTTGTAGACCCAACCCTATCACTTTCCAAGTGCCAAACAACAAGAGGAAACTCCATGAGATTTTGGAGTATTTGACCGGCAAGCTAGCTGGCAATCCAGCAACAAATTTCAAGCCACTCCAAGATCTCTTAGATGAACCAAGGTGGCAATGGACTAGGGTGCATGACCTAAACCTCATGTACAATTGGTCCCTAGTCCACCCTGATCAAAGACACAAGACATACCAAGACCTGGGAGCGAGCACTCAGACAAAGATGCTTCCAATGACAAATAAGAAGACTGCCACTCCTTCAATGGTGAGAGTGAGGGTGAAATAGATACTATAGAATACGACACTGAAGGACGAGAGATAGAATAGATATAAGGAAACTCCAAGCCATAGAGAAAGAACACCTTTAGGATAGAGCGAGGGGCCATGCACATGGATTGTGACCGTGCTTGGTTGGAACATATAGGAGCCATAGACTTTGAACAAGCAGGCCTAACCCAACCAGGTACCATGCCAGTGCTTAGAACAGACTCACCCTTTGAGCTGTGGCCACTGGGAGAGACTACCTCTTCTAGTGAAGACGGGGAGCTCGATACTAAGTCGAAGTGAGTTTAGAGAGCAACCATACCTAGGCCTTCCAAGACTAGATGTACCAAGGGGGACCTACCTGTCCACCTGAGGCGTAGACGATTAAAGGAAGAAAGGACAAAATAGTTTAAGGACGCACGAGTAGACGAACATCAAATTTCAAGAAGAGTGATAGGGTAGTGATTGTACTAGGTGCCAAATGTCAAGGCCAAACAAGTGAACCCATCAAGGGACCTACCAAAGCCAAGGAGGTGAACCTAGCCTAGGAAGGGGAGACACCCCGACCAGTCTTTATTGCCGATGACTTGACAGAGGAAGAGGAGACAAGTCTCGTTTGCAAGAGTATATAGACGTATTTTATTGGTCCTTAGAAGATCTTAAGGGGGTAGATCCGAGTGTAGTGACTCATAACATACCCATGACACTAGACGCAACACCGGTCAAGCAATGACCGTACCCTATGAATCCAAAACACGCTCATGTGGTCAAGGAAGAGATTGACAAGCTAATGAGAGTGGGATTCATCTACGGAATTGAGCACATAGACTAGGTGTCACCCATAGTCATTGTAATGAAGAAAAACGGAAAGATTAGCGTGTGCATCAATTACAAGAAGGTGAATGCTGCCACTACGAGGGACAACTACCCATTGCCATACACCGAGCACATGCTCAAGAGAGTGGCGGGAAAAGAGGCATATACTTTTCTAGATGGCTTCTCTGGATACAATCAAGTGCAGGTGCATCCTGACGATAGGCATAAGACTGCATTTTCCACTTAGTGGGGTGTCTTTGCCTACATAGTCATGCCCTTCGGGTTGACTAATGCTCCAGCCACCTTTCAATGCCTTATGTGCACTATATTTAAAGACATGCTTAGGAAAGAGTTAGAAGTCTTTGTAGATGACTTGTGTGTTCACTCAACCTAGAGAGAACACTTAAACAAACTCCGAGCAGTCTTTGAATGGTGTCGCCTATATCATCTCTCTCTAAATCCCTTAAAGTGTCAATTCTGGGTAAAGCACCGATGCATCCTAGGGCACATGGTGTCGAAGAATGGCATTGCTATGAACTTTTCGAAAGTCAAGGTCATTGTTGATCTTCCACCCCCAACCAACTATAAGGGAGTTCAATGCTTCTTAGGTCATACGGGGTATTATCGATGGTTTGTGCTAAATTATGCATTGATTTCTAGACCTCTATACAAAGTGTTGATTATATTCGAATGGACTAAAGAATGCAAATGCGCATGTGAGGAATTGAAAAAGGCTCTGACCACAGCACCGATTCTACGAGCCCCAGATTGGGGACCATTACCTTCCACGTGCATATTGATGCTTCGAAATCACTATGGGGGCAGTATTGTGCCAACCTGGCGAACACAATCTCTACTATCCAGTGAGCTTTGCTCACTAAGACCGAGATGAACTACTCAACGACAGAAAGAGAAGTCGGCCATGGTATTTGCCATGAAGAAACTTCGGCATTATTTATTAGCCATGCCTTTCACTTTCTTTGTGGACCATCAAGCCTTGCTATATTTAGTAAACAAACCTTGTGCTACAAGATGCATAGCTCGATGGCTCCTTCTGCTTTTGGAATTTGACTTCTCCATGGTTGTACGAAAAGGAAAACAGCACTACATGGCCGACCACGTGTAATGCATCCCCAAGGGAGAGGCCGTTGAACAAGGCATCGCCGCGATGAGTTGCCAAACATGCACTTGTTTAGCCTATCCAGCGAGAGAGATTTATTTCAAGCCAACTTGATGCCACATTGGACATACAACATAGTCCAAGTGCTTGAGCGTGAACTACCTAAACGATCGATAAAGAAAGCTCGTCTTAGGTGACTTACCCTCAAGATCCAACCCTATCAATTGATAACATGCCAGCTATATAGGCTAGGGCAAGATGGATTGTTGCGTAGATGCGTATCCGAGTATGAGATGCACAATTCACTCTCAAAGGTGCACAATGGAATTGCTGGAGGACACTTTAGCAGAGATATGACAGCCCACAAGGTGCTGCAGTCTCAATTGTGGTGGCCCACACTTTTTCACAATGAGGCACGATTCGTTAAGCACTGTGATGAGTGTCAGCGAAGGTCCCGATTCGCAAGGATCAGATGGAACTAACCTCAATAATTGCACGACAACCCTTCGAAATATGGGAAATTAACTTCATACAACCCATTAGTCCTACGACACAATACTCGCAAGCCAAGTACATCATTGTAGCCACTGACTATCTAACCAAATGGGCAAAAGCAAGAGCTACAAGAAATAATGATGCTAGAACGACTACCAAGTTCATATGGGAGCAGGTAATCTCACGATTCAGTTGCCCCTCGAGCTGGTTAGCGACCAGGGCACACACTTCATTAATGAAGTGATTGCACATCTTCTATCCACCTTTCTAATTATCCATCAGAAATCCTTGCCATACTACCCTTAGGCAAACGGCCAAGCGGAATCCAAAAATAAAATTCTAATAAATGCCTTGACCAAGGTAGTCTCTGCTTCGTGCAGTGACTGGGATAACAAGTTGATGCAGCCTCGTGGGCTTACCGCATAGCCTATAAAATGGCTGTAGGCTAGATGCCTTTTAGGTTGACCTATGGAACTGAAGCAATTCTACCTGTAGAGTTGTTTGTTCCTAGCCTAAGGATCGCACTTCATGAATGATGAAAAGGGAAGGAGGCATGGACGGAACGTCTAGTTGAACTCGAACGCCTCTCAGAAACTACCCATGTGCTCATATGTGAGAAAGTACGATGTAAAAGCTGATTTGACAAGCATGTCACAAGCAATGCAAATTTGAAAAGGGAGACTTAGTGCTCTTGTACTCCGTTAAGGGGCATAAACAGAAAATGAAGTTTAAAGGTCTAGGGCCTTTCAAGGTTCGTGCCATCAGCCGAACTGGTAATGTCAAACTCAAGACTCTAGAAGGCAAGGGGATAGGCTTCTTCAATGGCAGTCGCATCAAGAAGTACTACCCTCCCACGCATCCTCTGCATGAACCACCAATGTTAGAACCCCCTGTCAAGGTACTAGTAGCACCAATCATGAAGATTGACGATGAAAATGAGGAAGCTGTAGAACCTTCTTACCTCTGCATCACGCTCACTACCAAGCAAACATGCACTTTCAATGCCTTTATCGATGAGGGAGAAAACTTCAATGTCTTAACCCTCAATCATTGGACCCACATTGGAAAACCACAATTACAACCCACTACCACCAAACTAAGCCCATATGGGAGCTGATCATATGCATTCCTAGGGAAGTGTAGGGCTGCAGTTTCTATCGAGTCTGAGAGCATACCAATTATCTTTTATGTGTTACCAAACACTAAAGATGCATGCACAGAGTCGCTGCTAGGTTGAACCTTTAAAAAGCAAGCTCACTGCAATGTCGATTATGAGTCACAGCATATCCACCTAGCCATTGGCAATGTCCGCATAGTAGGAGCTTTCAATAAGGGCTACGCCACTCCTATGAGATCCGCAAAGCCACCCATAGAAACACCTATACTCAAGTCTAAGGAGGGGGGTTGTGACTTATTACAACCCGCCAACTGTCAAGAATCGTGTGATGGGGGGATATGCTTGAGCTACTGCGCCAAACACACACTGTATACACAAGAGGAAGCTCACTCAGAACACAAGAAGAGAGATGGATGCCAAAACGTTTTCTTGCTGATTTTTCTTCTTCTTCCACACATTATACAACATATGTACACAAAGTATAGATAAAATACAACATAAAGGAAAGTGGCCTTCTAAGTCAAACAGTGCACAACCGACTACACTAATCGACTGGCATTATATCTTTGCCAGCTGTAGATAGGTGTAACAAACTAAATATAATAAGTGATAAGTCAGTGACCATGTGAGTATCATAATGACCACCAACGTGCTAAGTGTAGACGTACAGACTCATTTAGCTAGGCGGTCCATCAACAATATCCGCACGTGTTGAGCTTGCCATCTCAACACTCCCCCTCAAGCTCAATTCTATCTCTGCAACTCCAAGTAAGCTACGGAAGTTTCAAAGCTTCTCTGCACCCAATGCCTTCGTGAAAATGTCAGCTATCTGATCCTATGTGCTAACATATACCAAGTCAATCTCTCCTACAAGTACCTTCTCTTTCACAAAGTGGTAGTGCACCTCAATGTGTTTTGTCCTAGCATGGAACACTAGATTCCTAGATAGCTGTATGCTACTCATGTTGTCACAATGAATGACAACTAGACCATCTCCCTGTACGTCCAAATCACCTAATAACTTTTACAGTCATACCACCTCACATGCTGCCATAGCAGTACCTCTATACTCAGCCTCTGTACTCGATAAAGCAACTGTAGGTTGCTTTTTGCTACTCCATGTAGCTGCTGCACTAGCACTACCAAGGGAAAACATGAATCCACTTATAGATCTTCTATCTGGCATGCTACTAGCCCAATCTGCATCTGTATATCCAAAGACATGTACGTCCTTACCTGCTTAATAAAAAATTCCATAATGTAAAGTGGACTTCACATACCTCAATATATGTCTAACTGCATCCAAATGATGCTTTCTATGCATCTGCATAAACTGACTGACAAGGCCAACAACATAGCTCAAGTCTGGCCTTGTGATAGTCATGTAAATCAAACTCCCTACTATCCTCCTTAACATAGTAGGGTTTTCTATCTCGTTCCCGATGTCAATGAACTTCACATTTTGCTCCAATGGTACTAAAAGAGGCTTATATGCCGTCATACCATACTTGGATAACATATCCAAGCCATATTACCTTTGGGACAGCCATATACCATCATGACATCTGATCAGCTCAATACCAAGAAAGTATCTCAGCTCACCCAAATCTTTTGTCTCAAACTTCTTCTTCAAGAAGTCCTTAACTTCAGCAATCCCATTGTCATTGTCACCTGTAATAATCAAGTCATCCACATAGATGACTATGATGACCAAATCTGTGTCTCCCTTTCTCACATAAAGTGAGTGATTAGCATCAGAAATACAAAATCCAATATTGACAAGATACTCTCTTGAATCTTGTCAGACCATGCTCTAGGTGCTTGCTTCAGCCCATAGAGTGCCTTCTTTAACCTGTACACATATGTGGGATGCTCTAAATCCTCATAACCTGCTGGCTGCTCCATATACACTTCTTCTTGCAATTCACCATGCAAGAAGGCATTCTTAACATCCATTTGCTACAAACTCCAACCTTCGGCTGCTGCCAAGGCAATCACACACCTAACAGTTGCCATCCTAGCAACTAGACTGAATGTCTCTTCATAATCTATGCCATATGTTTGAGCATAGCCTTTTGCAACCAGCCTAGCCTTATACTTGCTAACTGAACCCTTTGCATTATGCTTGACTTTGTAAACCCACTTACAGCCAATAGCTTTCTTACCCTTAGGTAAGGGTACCAAATCCCAAGTCTTATTGGCTTCTAATGCAGCCATCTCCTCTTCCATTGCTGCATCCCAATGAGCATGACCAACAGCATTCTCAAAACAAGTGGGCTTAACATCCTTAACTAGTTTCACCATGTAAGCATAATGGTGAGTTGCATAACCTTCAAAACCAAATCTTTTAACAGGGCATCTGACCCTGCTAGATCTGCGTACCATCGGATCACTCAATGGAGCCTTTACATTACTATGAGCTCTCTGTACACCTGGTGTCTTAACTGAAGGAATACCAAGCTCATCATCCAAACTCTCTAAACCACTGGAATCTCCGTCAAATCCCAAATGACTGGTAGATGCATCATTACCATCCAACACTTTCTTCTTTCATTTGTCCTTCATTGCAACACTTATAGATCCACCTAAAGATATGGGGCTACTCCTTAGTCTCCCAGACTAAGGGCTCACTGTAGGTATAGTACCAGATGATGTTTCTAGTCCACTAAGACTCCGTGATTCTTGTTTTTCTTTCTGCACATAACTGTCATGATCATTATCATCATCTAATACATCACCAGCAGGTGCATACCAGCTGCCCATCTCATCGAAGTTAACATCCCTTCTCACTCTGAACTCACCTGTGAGACAGGGTTATAACATCGATACCCTTTCTGCTCTAAAGAGTACCCAATAAAAATACATTTTTCAGTCTTTGGATCAAGCTTCTTCCGTAGCTCATCTAGCACATGAACATATGAAACACATCCAAATACCTTCAAGTGCGATACATCAGGCTTCTTGCTAGTAAAGCACTCTTTAGGAGTCATCCCATGAACTGCAGCTGTGGGACTTACGTTCATAATATAGACAGCAATATGGATAGCCTCAGACCAAAAATGTTTGGGCATATTCTTTTCAGCCATTAATGCCCGTGCAACTTCTGCAATATGCCTACTTTTTCTTTCTACAACCCCATTTTGCTGTGGGCTATACCTGCAAGTAAATTGCCTCTTTATCCCATGAGTCCTCAAGAAGCCAGTAAACTCATTAGAGAGGTACTCTCCCCCTCCATCTGATCTCAAGCACTTCACTTTTAAGCATGTTTATGTTTCAACAGCTATCTTAAAATATTTGAAGTGCTCAAACACATCACTCTTTTCCTTCATGAAGTATACCCATAACTTCCTTGAACAGTCATCAATAAATGTGACAAAGTATTTGCTGATACCAAGAAATACATTCTATGTAGGCCCCCAAACATCTGTATGCATGTGAACATTCGGCCAACTCTACTTCCTTTTGCAACCAACCTGAACTTATCATTAAAGTCTTCTACAAAACAACCTTTTGCATTGAATCGGACCTACAACCCCTGCTCTACCATTTGGCCAACAGACACTAGATTCTTTGTAATTGATGGCACATGTAATACATCTGTCAAACTCTTTGTCTAGTCATCATACAAGGACAAGGAAACCTTTCCAATGTGTGAAATTGGGTGGCATGAATCATCACCCGTCTGCACATAACCTGGATTTTGTAAGTCTTGCATCTCTCCAAACCATTCAACATGACTAGTCATATGATTAGATGCACCTAAATCGACATACCATACATCGTCATGTGTCCCCTTTCCTGTAACTGCATTCATCATATGTTGGATAACAAAGAGACGCTCATTTTTGTCTTCATTCTATCGTGAAGTTGATGCATAGTTTTCTTACTGCAATTTACCATTGCGAATATCATCCTTCTTTGCATAGCGATGGGCTGCAATATGGCCTGTTTTGTCACAATAATGGCAAACAATAGCAGAATTTCCAGAACCTCTATTCTGCCATCCACCTCTTCCTCTAGAGCTCCCCCTGCCTCTAAAGTTTCCTCGACCTCCTGAAACCTGCATTTCACCAAATTGCTGATTGAACCTGTTTTGCTGGTTATCGCCAACATGTCCCATACCACGGCCTCTCGAAGAGGATCTACCACGTCCCCTTCCTGAACTTGAGTAAAATGCTTGAACGTGTTCACTTTTTTTTTAAGATGAGTCACCCTGCATATTGATCTCTTCGGTAATCATGAGAGAGATCAACTCATCAAAATCTGGAAATGGCTTCCGAACATATGCTGAAGTAACAAATGATTTCCATGCCTTCTCATTGTTAAGGCCACTCAAAGTGGATGAAACCAAATCATCATCATCAAGCATTGCATCAATCGCTGCTAAAGCATCTGCAATGCTCTCACCTTCAACACATACTCATTGACAAACATTTTCCCTTTCTTCAAGGCATTCAACTTTTGCTTGAGTTGAATCTTTCGTGCCTTTGTATTTACTGAAAACATGTTCTCAAAAATTGTCCAGACTGCATGTGAAGTTTCTACATTCCTGATATGTTTCAACATCGTATTATCAATGATTGCAAATAACTAGTACATCACCTTTTTGTCTTTTGCATTCCATTCTTTCCATGCTTTTAATTTATCTGCAGTCGAAGGGATACCCAGCTCTGGCTCCTTTTCTTCACCTGAAACAAACTCATAAAGGCCCTTTCCAATGAGGAAGTTCGTCACACGGAACTTCCATGAAGGGTAGTTGTTCTTGTCGAGCTTCTCAATAATGGGATTTCCACTATTCTCTGCCATTATCACAAACAAGGATACAACACAGCAAGCTAGTCTTTTGCAATCTTTCACAACACGTGTACAACACTATACCAAGCAACCTTTTTCACTGATTGCTCAATAGTACATGTAATCTGCAACCTGTTTGCAGATAAACCTTATGTTTGCTTCCTGCAAATACCTCAAAAGTTACAGATTCCCAATATGTAACCTATGCACCCACTTTCAATCAATATAGCCGAAATCACAATTACCTTGAAATTGTTATTCGCAACCTTGCGGCTCTAAAACAGGGCCTGAAACGGCCTCAGATGCCCAAAATAACTGCGAAAAAGCCCTAAAGGGATATTTTGCAAAATATACAATTATCTACTTGCACACCAAATCTCACAGCAATCTGAGATTTTTGCTCGACCCTACTTCCAGTGCATCCACAGGCACTATCCAAGAGAGAGAGTGGAAGAATGGGAGAGCTTCTTACTTGTTGCTTGCTTGCTCGAACCTTGCTTCTTCTCCTTCACTTCATCCTTCAAAATCAGCCTCTCCTAGTGGCAGGGCTCTGATACCATGTCAAGAATCGCGTGATGGGGGGATGTACTTGTGTTGTTGTCCCAAACACACACTATATATACAAAAGGAAGCTCACTCAAGAACACAAGAAGAGAGATGGAGGCCAAAACGTTTTCTTGCTGATTTTTCTTCTTCTTCTATACACTATACAATGTACACAAAGTATAGATAAGATACAACATAAAGGAAAGTGGCCTTATAAGTCAAAAAGTGCATAACTAACTACACTAATCGACTAGCGTTATATCTTTGCCAGCTGTAGGTAGGTGTAACAAACTAAATATAATAAGTGATAAGTCAGTGGCCATGTGAGTATCATAATGACCACCAACGTGCTAAGTGTAGACGTGCGGACTCATCTAGCCAGGCAGTCCATCATCAATGTCTACACGTGTTGAGCTTGCTATCTCAACACCAACAAGCCTCTATGCCAACAACTTGCTAAGGCCAAAGCCAATGCCTATGAACCTTAGTTCAGATGGGTCCCATGGGTACCTAAGCATCAGAGCCTACCACTGAGGAGCAATCGGCCACGCCTTTGCAAGGCTAAGAATGCAACCTCAAACCTAAGATACCAAGACAAAGCTACAGACATTGACGTATGGTCAAGCCAGAATGGGTTCCTAAGACCCTATTGCAAGAGCAAGGTTATTATGAGGGTAATGCTTGGATATGAATCCCTAAGGCTAAAACAGCCAAAGGCACTGATCAAACGCCGCCCTCACGCTTAATCATACCGAGTCATATAGCCAAAGGCATTGATCAAATGCCGCCCTCACGCTTAACCATACCCAGTCATACGTGTCAAGGCCTAAAGCCGCATAAACCTCGAGACACCAAGTGCATAGACTCACAATTGATTATGCCCATGAAGATCGATCAAGTCTATCGGCCCAAATCTGAGCCTGCTACTCCCAAACCAGTACCATGTAACTCTACCAAGACTCAAGAAACCATATCCACAAGTAGCAGTGTCCCATTAGCAGTCCAGTCCCAGCCCTTTGTGCAAGGGACCCAACCGCAATCTCAAGAACAACCAAAACTGCAACCAACCACTGGCCAAACTCTCTAGTTCTATCAAACCCCAACCACCCACAGGCCTTAGACCCTCCTATGAATGGAAATCATTCGTGACACTAGCCACAGATCTAGTCAAAGAAATAAGGGATGACGTGATTGCTTGCCTTAGATACTTAGATGCCACATTCATGTCGCTGGCTCTGAGATATGATTCCTTGGACTTGGATGTGTTGCAAGAGCCCTTAACTGCCAAAGTTCATATGATGCCTTGTTCATTGGACACATTTGAATTTGCATTCATCAAAGCACCCCACTCAACTGCAAAGTTGCTCAGCACTAAGATATCTAGAGAGCAAGCCATCAAATAGTGTCTTATTACATCATACGATAAGCGAGCTACTTCTGCTATCACTGACCAAGAAATCGAGGATTTGAAACAACTTGCTAAAACTGAATCCCCATTCTTACGGAGCTAGTATGCTCTTCGTGGTATGCTCTTCAATTGCAATGGGAACTCGAAGGATACCAAATAATGACCAATGTTGAGCAACGACGCGCAATCAAGACATCGGAGTATGATCCAACTTATGTCACTCCAACCTCGTATAAGGTGTTAACAACTATTTGTGGCCGACCCATGGAAGAGCACATCAAAGGACACCCTTATCTTTATCGCCTCTCCTGAGACTGAGGAAGAGTTACATATTGCTAGCCATGTCGATTCCGGTGACTTCTTAACATATGTCCTTACTTACATCACACACGTAGGTAGTCGACCCTTCGATCTGGACCGCGAAGCTTAGTTGGAGTGCAATCCAGATTTCTATGGTTGGCTTATGCGAAGGTAAACACTCGACCCATATGTTGAATGCCCTTGGCCCACTAACCTTCAATCCTAGGAAGGATTCTTCTCAAATTTGAAAGGGGAGGAGGTAAGGTGAGTCAAATCAGAACCAATCAAAATCAAGCAAATGCATAAACACATAAGAAAAAGCACACCACCGTGAAAACCTTAGTCTACACTTAAACGCAAAAAGGAAAGAAACATGTTAACTTGTGATTGAGGAAAAATGTCGCAAAATTTTTGAAATAAAGGGTGAAAAGTCTGAAAGGAAAGTTTATTTTGGAGCTTAAATGTTTTCATTCAACAAACATGAAGTCTTTCTTTTCAGCAAATAATGGTTTTGAAATCACTAATGGGAATCATGGTTCATGACAAGAACGAAAGATGTCGCAGCAAGATCGCTCACTGACTCCCTTTCATAGAGGAGGAGAGGACACAGTACGGCATCAGCTTAGAAAACCATGCTTATAATCAGGTGAAATTCCACAGTATCCACAACCTCGAGGAAGTGGTAGCCAAGGAGGAGGCTGCAAGGAGAGTGGTGAAACAATGTAACCTCTCAAAATACCTGGAGAAGCTTGCGCAAGAGCCTGACCACACAAAGTGTGTGGAATTTCTAATAATTTACAACCCCGATCAAGAATGTGGAATAGTAACTGTGGGAGGAGGGGAGAATGCTAAATAGATGCAGGTGCCATTGAACCAGGCCTTGGTGGATAAGGCACTGGGGTTGGAACCTAAGGTGGAGAAGAAACATAAGAGAGATGTGTATGCTATGCTAAAGATGAAGAGGGAGGATGTTTTGACAAATGACGAAATCAACATACAGGATATCCCCGATACTGAGGCCCGCATGCAAGTAATATTGGTGCACTCAATCTTCTCTAGCCAGCGCTATAACTCCCTCATGCACCGAATCAGTGTGCATGTACTAAAGAATGTGGCAGTCCACACCAGGGGGGGTTCACTCATAGTAAAGAAGACATGTCACCTACGTGCAAGGACTTCTAAAAAAACCCCTATTTATGAAGCTTGTAAGACTAATATATGCCCCTATTTAAGCTTATAAGATATATACATGTATGACTTTTTATGTATCCCCTTTCTTAAATGTAAGTCTTCATAGAACATATACTAACTTTCTTTTTAAAAGTTGGAATTATCCTAAGCAATTAAAAGGATCAAAATGGTCATATCACAAAGTGATTTATGTAGTGGCACTTGGATACCATCGAAGTATGTGTCGCAATGTTTTTGAGTGCCCATGTCCCCTTACCACATGAGGAGAGAGAGTAGGGGAATCGAACCCCTTTATAGTTAGTGACTATACCAAGTGGACACCAAGCTCTCTTTGGAAGAAGGGGAGTTGAATCTCTCTACCAAAACCATGGGAGACTGCCAACTCCCCCCCTCCCACACTATGATTAATTCAATAACCCTACTAAGTGAGGGTTTAGGGTTTTAACCTTACTTGTCAAGGTCTCTTGTATGCCATGGAGAAACCAATCTATGGATAGAGGTGATCAAATGCATCCCTCCCTTGTTTTTTCCCTCTATCCCCTCCTTAAATTTAAGTTCAATGTAGAAAATTAAGAGGGGTCTATCTCTAATGTATATGCTTAAGTGTTTCCTTCCAAAAACCCCCTCCCTTACACTCATGTGATACCATACAACAACTATACTAAAATCCCCAGAGGGGTCCACACCTTGGATGAGGTAGACTGGAACGGCTATGTGTGCAAGACTATAGACCAAGCAGCCAAAGCACTAGCCTCTTAAAGTACTAAGAGAAAGAAACCTTCCTCGAAAGCCTCTTTCATTGGATATGGAAGTGTGTTGACAGCCATCATCTAGGAGGCTATAAAAGAAGCTCAGCAGGGAGAAGAAGGAGAGGATGAGACTCTAGATAGGTCATTGATCCACCAGGAGAAAGAGCCATCAAGCGATAGGATAGAAACTGAGACAGAGAAGAAGAATCAAGAGGCTCAATCCAAAAGGAAAAAACCAAAGAAGCCCACTAAAAAGACAGCTCAGAAAAAGAACCAAGATGAGGGAAGAAAGAAGGAAAAAGAAGATCTAGAGAGATCCAAAAGGGAATCCCTAAGAGAGGCTGAAGAGAGGGAGAAGAAGAAAAAGAAAGAGGCAGAGGAGTTGAAAGAGGAAGCCAGAAAAGCCAAGAAGGAGTCAAAAAAAGGGATTGAAGAGAGAAATAAGAAAGAGAAGGAAGAAGCTAAAAAGCTGGCAGAAGAATCAAGAAAAATAGAGGAAGAGAGAGAGAAGGGCTGCGAAAAAGGAGGCGGAGTTGAGGAGAAAGGAGGAGGAAGACATGGGCGAAGCAACTCGCCGATCCATAGTATAGCAAAGCCCACTCAATGACCTAGGGGCTTTAAGTCCGCCCAGGGATGAGGGACATGGCTCAAGCACTCATGTACCCAAAGTCATACCACATGTGGTCATCGAAGGCAAGGGCAAGGCTCTCATCCATCCTATCCGACCCCTCTTGGTGCCCACCAGCAAAGCAACCACTCTCACTCCAAGAATCCCGGCTAGTGCCGATGTAAATAATTTTGTGGCTTGGATGCAGTACTTCATTAATAAGAAACTGGCCAAAGGAAAGAGTGTGGAGACTACGGCCACTAGGCAGAAAAGACCGGCCATAGACATTGAGTCTAGGCAGGATCCGAAATGCCAAAAGGTGGAAGCTTCGACCACTCCAATCCCTACTACTATGATGCCACTAGCAAACTATGATGAATATGTTGCTGAACTACTCTCTCAGCTAGAGAAGGCAAAGGAGGAAAGAAAGATAGCGGTGGCCGAGTTGGAAGTGGAAAAGGAGTTGGTGGCAACCTTCTAGCTTGAAAAGACGCGGCAAATAGCTATGCAACAAAAGGAGATCTTTGATCTAAATTAGGAACTAAAGGCCAAAGATGACAAGGAGGAAAGCTAGCAACAATGGCTCAAAGATGAAAATCAAGAGCTAGTGAAAATGCAGAGAGGACATCACTTTTTAATCATGCAACATGAGGATTTGGCAGCAAATAAAGATTGGATCGAACGAGGCATGGAAGAGTTTACTGCAAGGGAAGAAGAAAGGAAGCAAGAAGAGGAGCAATGCCACAGAGAGATGGAAACCATGATCAAAAGGTTGAGCCTTGAAAGAAAAGAGAAGGGGAGAATGAGCAGGGAATTGGAAGACCAGGAGCAGAGACTCATGGTCCTGGTACAAAGACAAGGAGAAAGTATGGAGGAGATGAAAAAGAGAGCCAAAGAGTGGACAGGTCAAAATGAACGAAGAGTGAAGACCTTGGCCCGTCACCTGGCTCTCGTGGAAAAAGAGAAAGTCCTAGCAAAAAGCAAAGCAAAGGCAGCCCAAGTGGGCTTCAATACTCAACAATGAGCTTTCTTGAATACTCTGATGGATGCCATTCACACGGAGGAAGGGGAGTCCCTTGAGGTGGTAAAGAAGAAGTTGAGCATAGCATGCAGAGCTCTGCAAGCAAGGCTACACATGCCACCACAACCCGTTGAAGTTGGGTTGAGCCTTGATGAACAACACAAGTACATGTTGTCCAGCCTAACCCCCTAGGAGATTGATGCACTGGGGTTTGTAGAGGAGGTACAGCAAGAACATGGCCAAAGGGGTGAAGCTAAACTACAATTTGACAGGGGCAAATTCAAAGAAGAAGTGATCCCACAACCCCCTTCACCCCACTCTAAAAAACAACAGCAGTCAATAGATACATCTGCAGAAAGAAAAACCACCCTGAGGGAAAAGAGAAAAAAATGGTGAAAGAAGCCAGAAAAAGATTGAGGGCCAAACCTATGGCACATTCGCTCGCACCTCTTCCACACGCCCAGGTGACTTGCCGGCCAGCTTCCATATAGAACTCATAGTCTGGGAAATACAAGAAAAAGAGAAACATCCTGTTAACTTCAGCTTCCTCCTCCTCCCCAATGGCCTATGTAGAGTCCTTCCCCTTAAAGTAGTGGAAGAGGTAATCGGCATTGGAAGAAGCCGACTAGGCCAACAATGGCTGGAAGAAAGAAGAATCCCACCCTTTCGGGCACCAAGGATGCGAAGTATTGGCAAAATAAGGTTTTTGAAGTGCCTCGGTCTGTGCCCGGATACAAGTGCCAAACACTGTGGTGGAGACGCATTTGTGACAACAATGTGTTCTCTTGGATGGCTTTTTGTAATACCCTCCCTGTTGAGAGAAACAATCCCACCTTCATGGCATATCCTCGTAGGGTAGGAGTAGATTTTGATACAAACACCCATGGTCGCTACGACTTCCCCATCATATATAACCCCCATACTACTACCTTAGCACAAGCCCTCATTTTTACCTCAGACAGCCTAGATGCTACCATGACCCGCTTCATTGCTAACTTCTCCTCTTGTCTTGATCCTGCCTTCATTACCACAACTACCTTAGGCTACTAAAAGACTTACTTAAGCAGGATCCCGCCCCAGTAGAACATGGTCTCCCCCCACTCTTTTTTTATCCTAACGCCATAGATAGCTGCACAATGACCCACCTAATGATGTGAGCCAGCCTTCTACCTTCCTTCTGCCTAAGCTATGCTTGAGGATATGAGTGACGACCAATTCACCCACTGTAACCACCCATTCCTCTCCACCACTTCTCTCCATGTCCACTTGAAACTTAAGGGTTACATGTAGAGCTGGAATTTTTTGAGTCGCTCCATTGAATCCCCTTTCCCACCACATTCTAATGATAATAACTAGCAATTAGCCATTGCCTGAATCATGTAACTTACCAAGCAAAGAAAAGAAAAGAGAAGGCCAAACACAAAGACAACAAACAAATAACAATGAAAGGAGCACATGTAGAGGGAGCTCACACTCAATTGCCAAGACCCACGGACCGCTTATTGTTTCAAGCGTTTCAAGCGAGCTCTAATGGCTATCTCTCACCTAGCCGATGCACCGTCGATCCTACGAGTGCAGTGAGCTTACCGTGATGCCGATATGAGTTGCCTCCTCTCTCGCACACACCGGTAGCTCCACAATCCTAGATACTAGCTCAAGCATCCTCAAGCCTCCTCCATCTCCAAGCTCCATCCACCATAGCTGTGCACGCGAGAAAAGAGAAGAGAAGAGAAGAGAAGAAGAGAAGAGGATATGATAAAGAGCTTCACCCTCTTGATCCCTCACTCCCACACACTCACTCTCTCACACTCCCTCTCTCAAGAGCACACACAAGCAAGGAGAAGAGAAGAAGAGAAGAAGAAGAGAACTCTTGTTAGCCACACACCAAAGAATGAGCTTCCATTCACTTGTTAAACTTTATATACAAGCCCTAAAATCCCATGGGCACCCATCCCCTTTTTACATGACCGGCCGTTGTGGCAAGGTCCTTTCTCTATTTTCTCTTTTAGTCTTATGCATGTAGTCTACACCCGTCTAATATTTTATAATTGGCACAGGAGGGAGCCTGGTGCTCTTTTACACGAGTTTTTGGAGTTTTTTGAGGCGCCTTTTATTTAAAATTATGCTTTTGGTCCCAGCTTAGCTTTAGAGGCCGCCTGTGTGTCTTTGCTCTTTTTCCATCCTTTTTTCGCTTTTTCATTTATTTTTTCGCCTTCTTGACTTGGGGTTAATATTACTCCCCTCCAAGATGAGTGCCAGTCCCATGGCACTTTTGGCTGCTGTTGGGGTTTAATAGGCAGTTGGCAAAGTAGTCGTGTGAGGGTAGGGCCACATGTAAACTCGGGTGCTTGTGGAAGCTTGGTAATGATGTTTGTTGGAGAAGCCAAATGGATAGCAAGTGGATGACGAGGGCCTCTGAAGCCAGTGGTTTGTCGCCTTTGTGATGCCTGAAAGGAAAAGGTGCGGTGCTCTACCTAAGGGGGGTGTCTACCTTATTGTATAGTGCATTGTGCTTGTGCTAGTGGAATGGGGAGTTGGGTCAAACCACAGGCTAGCCTGGGTGATGTTCCACACTTAAGGATCCCATTCGTGGTGCAAAGGGAGGTGCGGTGCAGGTAGCTTAGGGTGACAGGTCTAACCATAGGCGAGTGTTACCTCCCTAGGTAT
This sequence comes from Lygodium microphyllum, assembly GCF_053477565.2. Taxonomy (NCBI): domain Eukaryota; kingdom Viridiplantae; phylum Streptophyta; class Polypodiopsida; order Schizaeales; family Lygodiaceae; genus Lygodium; species Lygodium microphyllum. The sequence continues at coordinate 47,025,448 of NC_141156.1, forward strand.
GTCCTGACCTTGATGGGCCCTAAGCGTGAAGTGGGGGAGCAAAAAGGGCTAGAGGTTAGGAGCGGAGCCAGCCAACTGAAGCCACCAGGCACGCCTAACTTGAGGACCCCTAGGTGCAGTGATCGTGCTTTATGTGGTGCTAAGTGCTTCTGCAAGTGAGTTGTTTTGTCCATTCCGTGTGTAATGTTCTTCTTGCTTTTCCTTTCATGCTTTTCTTTTTCTTTATTTTTTTAAATTATTATAATAATAGTATTACACTAGTAGAATGATAGCCAATGCCTAATTCTCATCGTTTGAATTAGGCAGAGAAGGGGGTTGGATGGATTTGCTAAAAAATTGATAGATTTGCATGTATCCTTTCAGATTAATGAGGACATGGAGGGAGGTGGTGGAGAGGAAAGGATGATTTCATCTAGTGAACTAGGTATTGTTCATGTCTTCCAAGAGAGCTAGGCAAAAAGAGGGGAGAAGGGTAGCCCTCATCATCAGACACGCCATGGCATAACTGTTGATGGCGTTAGGGTCAAAGAAGAGGGGAGGCAGGCCACATTCTTGTGGAGTTGGGTCTTGCTTAAGTAATAATTTAAGTAACCTAAGATAATTACATGTAGTTACGAAAGCTGGATCGGAGCATGAAGAGAAATCCACAAGGAAACGCGTCATGGAGTCATCCAAGCTTTCCGAGTTGAAGAGGAGGGCATGTTCGAAGGAGACAACATTAGAGTTGTAGATGATAGGAAAATCATAACGCCCATGGAGGGTGGCATCAAAATCCACACCTACCCTACGAGGGTACGCCATGAACGTGGGGTTGTTCCTCTCGTAGGGCAGGGTGTTGCAAAAAGCCATCTAGGCGAGCATGCTGATATCGCACACCTACCTCCTTCATAGGGGTTGGCAGTTATATCCCTGTACGGTATGTGGTACTTCAAACACTTTGTTTTGCCAAAACTCAGCTTCTTCATTTCTCCAAAGAGTGGGGGTCTTCTCCCTTTTCTCCAACCACTTCTATCCTAGTCGGCTACCAATCGCGATCACCTCCTCCATCACCTTGAGCGGTAAGACCCTCCGCAGGCTGTTGGGTATGAGGAAGCTGAAGATGAATGGGTCTTCTTCTCTTTCCTATCGCTCCCAAACTACCAGCTCTACGTGGAATCCAGCAAGAATGTCATTAGGGAACGGTGGGAGGGGTGCGGATGGCTGCATGACTAGCTTGGCCCTTAGTTGCTTCGTGGTTTCTTTGACTAAATTTCTCCATCTTTCCCTGAGCGTGGCTTATCTCTCCGCAGATGGATCAACCTGTTGTTGCTCTTGGGAATGTAACGAGGGGGGTTGTGGGATCACCTCTTCTCTAAATCTCCCCATATCGAATTCAAGCTCAGCCTCCTCCCCCTGCCGGTCTCCTTGTTGTGCTTCTTCTTCAAAGCCCATTGTGTCAATTTCTTGGGGGGTTAGGCCGGCCAGTAGTAGGTACTTTCGTTGCTCTTCTAAGCTCAGCCTAACCTCCGTAGGTTGGGGTGGCATCTGTAGCCCTACGTGTAGAGCTCTGCGTCCAATACTAATTTTTTTCTATACCATCTCCAATGACTCTCCTTCTTATGGGCAGGTGGTGTCCATTAGTGTGTTAATGAAGGCCTTTTGCTGGGCACCGAAGGTCTCTGGGCGGCTTCTGCTTTGCTCTCTGCGAGGATCTTTTCTTTCTCTACTAGAGCGAGGCGTCGTGCCAGTGTCTTCACCCTTTTTTCATTATGCACAGCCCATTCCTCTACTCTCGTTCATCTCTTCCATGCTTTCTCCCTGCATCTGTACCAGGGTTACGAAACTCTGCTCTTGGTCTTTCAGTTCCTTGCTCATGTTCTCTTGCTCTTTCTTTCCCAAGTGTAGTTGATCGGTCATAGACTCGATCTCCTTTTGTTGCTGCTCCATCTCCTGCTTTCTCTCTTCTTCTTTGACATTCAATTCCTCCATCATTTGCTCGATGTTGACAGTTTTTTCCTCCAATTCCCCATGTTGCATCAAGAGGAGCTTATACTCTCTTTGCATCTGCACCAATTCCTAATTTTCATCCTCCAGCCCCGCTGCTTATAGCTCTTCTCCATGTCCTCCTTGGCCTTCAATTCCTGTTTGAGATTAGAGATCTCTCTTTGCTGCATGGCTATTATGCGGGTCTTTTCAAGTTGGAATGTAGCTACCGACTCCTTTTCCGCCACCAACTCAGCCACAACTATCTTCTTTTTCTCCTTAGCCTTCTCCAGTTGGGAGAGCAGCTCGACAATGTACTCGTCATAATTGGCTGGTGACGTCACTGTTGTGTGGATTGGAGTGTTCGAGGCCTCCACTTTCTGATGTTTCTGGTCCTGTCTCGACTTAGCATCTGTGGCTGGTCTCTTTTGCCCCATGGTCGTGGTCTCCGTGCTCTTTCCTTGGGCCATTTCTTTATTAATAAAATACTACATCCATGCCACGAAGTTGGAGACATCTGCACTGGTGGGGATGCTAGGGGTGAGGGTGGTTAGTTCAGTGAGAGGCACCATGAGGGTAGGGATAGGGTGGATAAGGGCCTTGCCTTTGCCTTCAAGGACAACGGGCGGTGTGATTTTTGGTACTTGTGTGCTAAAACAAGGCCCTTCTTCCCTTAGCGGGCTCAAGGCTCCCAGATCATCAGCCCTGCTCTACTGCTCAATTGACCGGTCTGTAGCTTCGGCCAAGTCCTCCTCCTCCTTCCTTCTCAGTTCCTCTTCTTCCTCAGTAGCACATCCTCCCTTTTCATTTTCAGCATGGCATAAACATTCCTCTTATGCTTTTTCTCTATCTTCGGCTCCAATCCCAGCGCCTTCTCCACCAAGGCTGGGTTTAAGTGAACCTACACCTGTTTAGCATTTTCTCCCCCTCCCACCATCACAGTGTTGCACTCTTGGTCAGGGTCGTATGTCCTGAGATACTCCACACACTTCATGTGGTCAGGCTCTTGCACAAATTTCTCAAGGTACTTGGTGAGGTTGCACTGCTTGGTGACTCTCTTAGCCACTTCCTCCTTGGCCACCACACCCTCTATGTTATGAATGGTTCGAAACTTGAGCTGGTTGTAGGCGCGGTTTTCAAGGGTGATGCGGTATTGCGTTCTTTCCTCCCCCGTGAATGGAAGTCGGTGGGCGCGGTCTTGCTGCAACATCTTTTGTTCCTGTCATGATCCCAAGTTTCCATTAGTGCTTTCAAAATAATAATTTGCTGGAAAAGAAAGACTCTATATGTTTATTGAATGAAAGCATTAAAATCCAATCCAATGTAGAATCTTCCCTTCAGACTTTAACTTTTTGCCCTTTATTTCGAAGTTCTCGTGCCATTTTTCCTACCTCGCTCGTTATTTACGTGTTTATGCATTTTTCTTGATTTTTCTTGGTTTTAATTTGATTCACCTCACCCCCCTCCCCTTCCAGCTCGAGAAGAATCCTTCCTAGGAGTGAAGGTTAGGAGGTCAAGGGCATTCTGCAATGGGTCTAGGAATTACCGACATAGGAACCAAGTGTAGAAATCGGGGTTGTACTCTAACTGAGCTTCGCGGAGATCAAAAGGTCGAATGCCCACGTGTGTGATGTAAGTGAGAGCATCTGTTAGAAAGTCACCGGAAGTGATGCAGCTAGCAATATATAACTCTTCCTTAGCCAATAGGCGATCGAGGTAAGGGTGTCCTTTGATGTGCTCTTCCATGGGTCGACCACGAATATTGGTTAACACTCTATACGAGGTTGGCGCGACATAAGTGGGGTCATACTCCGCTATTTTGATTGTGCGGTACTGCTCAGCGTTTGTCATGACTTGGCACCCTTCAACTTCCCATTGCAACCTAAGAGTGTACCAGTGCCTCAAGAACGGGGATTCAGTATTAGCAAGTTTTGATAATTCTGTAATTTCTTGGTCAGTGATGGCAGAAGTGGTTCGCTAATCATATGACGTGATGAGGCGTTGTTTGAGGGCTTGCTCTTTGGAGATCTCATTGTTGAGCAATTCAGCGGAGTTAGCTGCTTTTGCGAAGGCAAGTTCAAAGGTCTCCCAAGAACAAGGCATCGTACAAACTTCGATTGCAAAGGGTTCGGGCAACAGGCCTAAGTCCAAGTGGTCCTAGCTCAGAACTAGCTCTCTGAAAGTGGCATGTAGTTGTCTAATGCAATCAACCACGTCATCCCCCATATCTTCAGTTAGATCTGAGGCCAGTGTCAAAAATGATTTTTGCTCATAGGAGGGTTTAAGACGTGTTGGTGGTTGGGGTTTGATAGCACTAGCCTTTGACAATGAATAGTTGCGGTTGCGGGTGTTCTTGAGATTGCGGTTGGACCTCTTAGATTAGTAGCAGCAACGTCCGATGGACTACTGCCTTCAGAATGGATTAGGGTAGTCGAATTGGCTCTAGCGGGTGATGACTCATGTGACGATGTCTGTCGTTTGGGCCGATAGGCTTGTTCGACTCTCTTGGGCATGTGCGTAGATGAGCTTGATGGATGTGGCTTATGGTTTTGAGGTTCTATGGGACTTGGGGTGATCAAGCTTGAGGGTGGCGTATGAGTGGTACCTTTGGCCATGTGGGCTTTAGGGATCCATATCCAGGCATTTCCCTCATAGTAGCCTTGCGCATGCAAGAGGGCTTTAGGGACCCATCTTTGCTTGATCATGCATCGATTTCTGTGACTGCGCCTTAGTTTCCTAGGTTTAGAGTTTCCGGTCTTATGAGGATGTGTGTGTTGACTCCTAGGCGACGGTTGTGGCTGTTTATGAAGCCTAGGCTGTTGGGCCTTAGCTTTTGCTGCTATGAGCAGCAGTTCTTGAGAATTGGTGGATGGTGGTCGATCATTACCCCCTCCTTAGATTTGGCTGCTAATACTTCTACCGATGGCCTTGTGGACTGTGATGAGGTCACGTAGCCCTTGCTGAAAGCTGTAACAATCCGAACGTTGCCTATGGCGAGATGGATGCACTGCAACTCATAATCAATGTTGCCAAGTTGGGTCCAATGATCGTGAGTCAAGACATTGAAGTCTGCTCCCTTGTCGATCAAGGCATTGAAGGCACATGTTCGCTTGGCAGTGACCGTGATGTGCAGGTATGCGGGCTCTACGGCTTCCTCATCCTCATCATCGATTTCAGTGATTGTGGCTACTCGCACTTTGATAGGCGGTTCCAACATTGGTGGCTCATGCAAAGGATGCGTGGGAGGATAGTACTTCTTGACACGACTGCCATTGAAGAAGCATATTCCCTTGCCGTCTAGAGTCTCGAGCTTGACGTTGCCCGTTCGGCTGATTGCACGACCTTTAAAAGGTCCAAGACCTCTAAACTTCATTTTTTTCTTATGCCCCTTAACTGAGTATAGGAGCACTAAGTCGCCCTGTTCAAAGTCGCGCTGCTTGACGCGCTTGTCAAACCAGCTCTTGTGTCGTTCATTCTTACATATGAGCACATGAGTGGCTAGAAGGTGAGTCTCCAAGAGGCGTTTGAGTTCAACTAGGCGTTGCGTCCATGCCTCCTTTCCTTCCCATCATTTCTAAAGTGCTATTCTCAAGCTAGGCACGAAGAATTCTACTGAGAGAATTGCTTCGGTTCTGTAGGTCAACCTAAGGGGGTCTGGCCGATAGCTGTTTTATAAGCTGTGCGGTAAGCCCACAAGGCTGCCATCAGCATGTTATCCCAGTCACTGCACGAGGCAGAGACTACCTTGGTCAGGACATTGACAAGAATCTTATTCATGGATTCTGCCTGGCCGTTAGCTTGAGGGTAGTATGGAGAGGATTTCTGATGGATAATTAGGAAGGTGGATAGGAGATGCACTATCACTTCATTGATGAAGTGTGTGCCCTGGTCACTGACTAGTTCGATGGGGCAGCCGAATCGTGAGATTACCTGCTCCCACAAGAACTTGGCAGTCATTCGAGCATCATTCTTTCGTGTTGCTCTCGCCTCTGCCCATCTTGTTAGGTAGTCTATGGCCACAATGATGTATTTGGCCTGAGAATACTGTGCAGCGGGGCTGATGGGTCCTATGAAGTCGATTCCCCCTTTTTCAAAGGGTTGTCGTGCAATGATTGGGGTTAACTCCATTTGATCCTTACGAATTGGGACCTTTGTCCGCTGGCACTCGTCACAATGCTTAACAAATCGTGCTGCATCAGAAACAGCATTGGCCACCATAGTTGAGACTGCAGCACCTTGCGGGCCGTCGTGTCTCCGCTAAAGTGTCCACCAACAATTCCATTGTGTGCCTCCAAGAGCACGTCGTGCATCTCATGCTCGCACACACATCTGCGGCGCAGCAATCCATCTTGCCCTAGGCGATATAGCTGGCCTGCTATCAACTAGTAGGGTTGGATCTTGAGAATGAGTCGCCTAAGTCTTGCCTTCTCTATCGGTTGCTCAGATAGACCGTGCTCAAGAACTTGGACTATGTCATCTGCCCAATATGGCGTTAGATCAGCCTTGAATAAATCTCTCTCGCTGGAAAGATTAAAGAGATGGGCGTTTGGCAATTCATTGGCAATGCCTTCTCCAGTGGCTTCTCCTGTGGGGATGCGTGACATATGGTCAGCCATGTAGTATTGTTTTCCCTTCCGTGCAACCACGGAGAAGTCATACTCCAAAAGCAAAAGGAGCCACCGAGCTATGTGTCCTATAGCACAAGGTTTATTCACTAGATATAGTAAGGCTTGATGGTCCACGAAAAAGGTAAAGGGTGTAGCCAATAGATAATGCCGAAACTTCTTCACAGCAAACACCATGGCCAAGCCCTCTCTTTCTGTCGTCGAGTAGTTCATTTTCGTTTCAGTGAGTTATCTGCTAGCAAAGCTCACTGGATAGTCTAAGTTGTGTTTGCCAGGTTGGCACAACACTGCCCCCACAGCAAATTTAGAAGCATCGATATGCACGTGGAAGGTAATGGTCCAATCTGGGGCTCGTAGAATTGGTGTTGTGGTTAGAGCCTTCTTCAACTCTTCATATGCTCATTGGCATGCTTCAGTCCATTCAAAGACAATCGGCAACTTGTATAAAGATCTAGCCATCAACGCATAATTCAGCACAAACCGCCGATAGTATCCCGTATGGCCTAAGGAGCATTGGACTCCCTTATAGTTGATTGGGGGTGGAAGGTCAACAATAACCCTGACTTTCGAGAAGTCAGTGGCAATGCCGTTCTTTGACACCATGTGGCCTAGGATGCATCCATGCTTCACCCAAAACTGGCATTTTAAGGGGTTTAAGGAGAGACGATATAGGCGACACCGCTCAAAGACTGCTTGGAGTTTGTCTAAGTGTTCCATCCAGGTCGAGTGAACGCAGAGGTCATCGACAAAGACTTCCAACTCTTTGCGAAGCATGTCTTTAAATATGGTGCACATGAGGTGTTGGAAAGTGGCAGGGGCATAAGTCAACCGGAAAGGCATGACTATGTAAGCAAAGATGCCCCACTCAGTGGCGAAGGCAGTCTTATGCCTATCGGTAGGATGCACTTGCACCTGATTGTATCCTGAGAAGCCATCCAAAAAACTGTAGGCCTCCTTGTCCACCACTCTTTCAAGCATGTGCTCGGTGTATGGCAATGGGTAATTGTCCCTCTTAGTAGCAGCATTCACCTTCTTGTAATTGACGCACACTCTGATTTTTTCATTTTTCTTCATCACGATGACTATGGGTGATACCCAGTCCGTGTGCTCAATTTCGTAAATGAATCCCGCTCTCATCAGCTTATCGATCTCTTCCTTGACAACATGAGTGTGTTTTGGATTCATAGGGTATAGTCGTTGCTTCACCGGTGTTGCGTCTGGTGTCATGGGTATATTATGAGTCACTACACTCGAATCTACCCCTTTGAGCTCTTCCAAGGACCAAGTGAATACGTCTACGTACTCTCACAAGAGAGTGACAAGACTCGTTTCTTCTTCCTCAGTCAAGTCATTGGCAATGAAGGTTGGTCGGGGTGTCTCCCCTTCCTAGGCTAGGTTCACCTCCTTGACCTTGGTTGGTCCCTCGATTGGTTTGCTTGTTTGCCCTTGCCGTTTGGCACCCAACAAGATCACTACCCTATCTTCTTTCTTGAATTTCGTAAATCTTTTAGGGAGGTTTCGCGGTTTTCGTTGTTCATCTGTTCATGTGTCCCTAGATTGTTTCGCCCTTTCCTGCTTCAATCGTCTACGCCTCAGGTGGACGGGTAGGTCCCCCTTGGTGCGTCGGGTCTTGGGCGGCCTAGGTATTTCTGGGTCACTATCCGAACTTACCTCTGACTTAGAGTCAAACTCCCCGTCTTCGCTAGAAGAGGTGGTCTCCCGTGGTGGTTGCAGTTCAGATGGTGATTTTGTCCTAAGCACTGGTGTCGTTTCTAGTTGGGCTAGGCCTACTTGCTCAAAGTTTATGGCTCCTACGTGTTCTAACCAGGCGCGATCACAATCCATGCGCATGACCCCTAGCTCTATCATGAAGACACTCTTTTTCTGTGGCTTGGAGTCTGCCCGTATTTGTTCTATTTCATGTCCCTCAGTGTCATATTCTACAGTATCTATCTCACCCTCACTTTCGTCACTAAAGGATTGGCAGTCTTCGTACTCGTCATTAGAGTCCTCTGCATCAAACTCCTCATCGTCTCCTAGGGCTTGGTATATCTCTTGTCATTGATCAGGGACTAGGGCCCAGTTGTACATGAGGTTTAAGTCATGCACCCTGGTCCATTGCCACTTGGATTCATCTAAGAGATCCTGGAGTGGTTTGAAGTTTGTTGCTGATTTTCAGCTAGCTTGTCAGTTAAGTATTCCAGAATCTCCTGGAGTTCTCTTTTGTTATTTGGCACTTGGAAGGTGACGGGCTTAGGTCTCCCACGAAGGGTTCCTGCCATCATGCAAACTAGTATGGAGGGTGTGTCGTTAGACTTGCCCATCATCTTGATGGCTTGCTCATATGCCTCATGATCCGAGAATGGCAGGTCGATTGTAGCAAGGACATGCATCCAATCTCGCTCATCCTATGGGCATGGGATATACTTGGTCAAGGGCCCATAAGACTTCTTGACTTGAATGTTACCTTTGAGCATCGCGGAGATGGCATCCAAGTCGATTGGTGAGGTCTTCTAAGTGTCCATCTCTACCTTCACAGCTTCCGTTCTGTTGCCTAGGAAGATCAAGCCATTATCCCAATCTTCGATAACTCTGGCATTGCGCATCTAAGGTCGGCCTAATAGGATATCATAATCCACTCCCTTCATGACTATAAAGTCGACAAAGAACTGGACACCTGCGATTTTCACTGGCCAGTTTTTAAGTACCCTGAATGGCTTCATTCTCATGTCGTTTGCTAATGTGACATTAAACCGAGCGGTCTTGATAGGTGGGTTTCCCCAAGTCTGAAGTACTGCATGGCTCAGCACACTAACCCGAGCTCTCGTGTCTACGATCCCCTTTCTCATCGTGTTGCCTAGGGCTAGGACTGGTAATATTGCATGCATCTCGGTGCCTTCCCAAAAAGCATTAATGTGCAAGGATTTTGGTACAGAGTGCAACGTTAGACTCGGTATTTGTGTTTCTCCATCATGGTCGTGCAGATCAGCAGCTTGTTCTTGTGACCCCTCAACCCACTGCTTCAAGTCTTGCCATAGGGTGGGATGCTGCTTAAGTAGGTCTCCCAGGCTTAACGTCATAGGGGTGGTCACTAGCATGGTAAGGAGGTCGTTGGCAGTTCTCCTCTCTCCTAAACCGAATTGTCCTGGCCAATGGCCGTGATTGATTTGCGAGCCTACAGCATCAAGGCTTGGCCTAAGCGGTGCTACTTGTGGTGCAGTTGCATCACCCTGACTTTGGTCGAGGGGGTGAGACTAGCGTGCTTATGCTGGGGAGATCATCAATCTCGTCCTGTAGGATGGGCTCAGCATCCCTTAAGTGCTCTTGGGCCTCTTTCACCCAGTCCTTCACTTTCTCTATAGCCTCTAGTTGGCGCTTTGGATATGGGTATTCCCTTACATTGGCACTTTCTTGTTCGGCCGTCTTAGGGGCTGAAGTTTCTGCCTCTGCATCCGTGACCTTCTTTCTAACAGGCAGAGTTGTAACACTCTCAGTTTTCAATGCAATCTTAGCTTCCGACCTCTTCTTTCTCCATTTGCAGGTCTTCTTCCCTATCAAGGCTGCATCGAGGTTGCTAGGTCCTAGCTGTGATATGCTGGCCTGCTTCATCTTGGGCACAGATCATGACCTACAATGGGATAGATGTGGCCTCCCCATCGAGGTTCTCGACACCAACCAGCCCCAATGGGGCAGATGATACGTTGGCTGAACTTGAAGAAGGTTTTCGCTTTGGGAAATCGATGAAGAGATGGGTGATTCCACACTCAACGCACCTTAGGTCAGCTTTGTCTCTGTTCTGTTGCTCCCTCTCAAGGCAACGTGATGAGACATGACCTGGGTAACCACAAGTCCAACAGATGATTGGATCCTGCATCTACCCTCCTAGGCCTCTACCTCATCCTCTCCCTAACGCCATCACTGGTTCTGGTCGATAATCCATAAGGACTGTGTTGCCCTCGTCGTCATGAGAGACATAAGGGTATACGTAAGTCTCTTCCTCATTTGTCTCTTCCACGTAGTGGACTGGAGCGTTACTCAATGGATGGGTCACGTAGGGACCAGGCGGTCTAGGTATGCCTGTAGGGTTTATCTCCATCCTAGGAACAGCTGGCTTAATGTTGTTAGGTGCAGGAAGGGCCAATGGGGCTCCCCTTCCGAAGAGTGGCTGCGGCCTATTTGCTAGGTAAGGCTGGTTGTATGGTTGCGAGTATGAAAGTCTTCTCAGCAATCTGTAATACGCAATGTCGTGACTAAACCTGTCGTAGTTAGCGCAAGGTCTCGACCTAGGGTCTTAACACTCGGCTGGCAAGTGGTTTCCGCCACAGTACATGCATTAGACGTGTGGATGCATTGGTCATCTCAACATGACTTGCAGCTTGGCTATCTCCATCTTGACATCAGCCAAGTCTTGGTTTGTCTCGGTGGCTTTCCCCTTATCTTGGGATGATGGGACTGATCATTCACTAGAGGTTGACGCTCTCTCTGAACTTCACGAGTTGGTTTCTTTTGAGTTTGAGCTCCAGGAGCTCCGCTCTTTCAGCTGATCATCAACCCTGATGGCTTCCTCAAAAACCCTAGCTAGCGCGTCTCCCTGCAAGCTCGAGTTGCCTGCCAAAGCCTTATACAGTTCCTCGTTTTGAATTTCGCTGATGAATACAGTTGAAACTGCTCTTTCAGTCGATCGTTCACTCGTAGGGACTCTCTTAAAGAGACTCCTCACATAGGTTACGTAATCGCGGATGTCCTCCTTCTCTTTCTGCTTGACATTCATAAGTCGTACTAGCAAATTGTTGGAGTATCCAAGCTCGACAAATCTCTTGATGAAGAGATTCTTGAGGCCATTGTATACCAAGTCCTACCCTTGTCACCTAAGTAGAGCCCGAACACTTGAGAGCACTAAGTCAGGTCGCTGAGGCCGTTGGCTTCGCAGACTTGCTTGAACTGCTCTACAAAGCTATATGGATCGTCATGGGGTTGGTACTTGTTGAGTTGCTTTGCAACTATTGGGATTTTAGACTAGCTCTTAGAGCCTTGGGTTGCTCCTAATCCTGCCAGTAGTGATGTCGCCAATGCTGCGGCACTTTGCTCTACTGTGGTGTTGTCTAGCAGTCGCTTCATGAGAAGCTCGCTCATCATTAAGTCTCCTTCTAGGGCTCTCTCATGATCCATTTGGTTTCTACCGGCTAAGTTCAACACCCGCTGCACCTCACGCAACTCTGTGTTTTGCCTTTGGTTGCTAGCTTGTTGGTCTCTATTATGTTCGACTATGCTTTGCAATGCCTTATGGGCTAGCTTTCTCTCTTCTTCTAAGTCTGCGATGATAGCATCTGCTGTCCTGCCACGGTGCTCATTATCGGGTGTGCGCATCGTAGCTACTGACCAGCTGAATAGCCTCTGGGAAGATGCCTAAGTCAAGTTCCTCGTTAGACCTTCGGTCTGAGCTTTCTTCTGTCATAATCGAGTTCTCATGCTCCACCAAGCTATCGATTAGGTTGAGTAGGTTTTTCAAATCCACTTTGTTGGCACCGCTTGCTTGGTCCTACTTCGTGTGTTTATGGTTTGTCTATGTCTTTGGGTCCTCTCCTATTGGTGGGTTCCTTGAGTGGTTTATCTGAGCGAGTTCCTTGACTTATTAAATACAATCCTCAATTTATCTCCACTCAGTGTGTGTGTTCTTTCCAGTGCACTTGTACTCAATCAAGCTTTCAGTTTTCCTTAAGTGTACTTCAAGTGTGAAAATTCAAGGTGAGTGCGGCAAACAATCTCTAAGCGTCTTACGCACTCTTACTTCGTTTTGGGCCTGATAGGCTTTGTCAATCAATTCTCTGGCCGTCTTGACAAGGTTTAGGGTTTTTCTGTTACGTTGCCTTGCTCGTTTTTTGGTCCAATCAAGGTTTTATGGCTCAATGGGTTGCCTCTAGGTCTCTAGGTCTCGCGACAGCCTACTCAAGCTGCTAAGCAACTGCACCTCACAATTTTGTCTATTCTGTGTGCCAGAATCAAGTTCTGAGTGTCAGGAGGACTTGCCACAGTTTGCGCTGTTGAGCCCTAGCCGGGCCAGGTCAAATTTCTAAAAATTTGAAACAAATTCACACTCGGCCCAATTGGTACAAATTGTAAGGACCGAGTGGGTGATTCGGACAGGCCGAGACACATGGGCCGAGGGTCGAATCACATTGGTCTGAGGGTCGAGGGCCAAGGGCCGAGTCTTATCATTCAGACGGGGTCACTTGGACGAGCCGAGGGCCTAATCGGGTCTTGGGCCGAGGGCCGAGTTGGTCAATGGGACCGAGTTCCGTCACTCAGGCCGAGTAGACTTTGAACCGAGGGCCGATTAGGGTTTTCGAGCCAAGTCGGCCGAATGGCAAGGGCCGAGGGCCGATTCTGGGACTCGGCCTAGAAACGGCTGCTTGGACGGGCCGAACGCAGCGCGATGAATGCAGTGCGACGACAATTTTGATCAAATCTCACGATTTAGACAATCATTCCCAGTACAAACTTCCAAATCCTAACTAGGGTGCCAAGGGAAGTGATTGGTATACCTGAGGTGAGCGGTAGGCTCTCCGATGACGAGATCAAATCAAATCTTTGCAGGCTTTCTCTCTCTCTCTCTCTCTCTCTCTCTCTCTCCAATGGTTGCAAATGAGCTCTCCCTTGGCCTCTTGGCTCTTGAACCCCTTCTCAGGTAAGGTTTTGATGCTCCCAATCACTCACTTGCCGACATTAAGCATCCCAAGTAAGCTTTTTGGCATGTTTTGCATGATTTATGCCCTATTTTGCAACGGTAAACCCTACCCTTTCCCGATTCGATTTCCTAATCCTATCCTATACTAAATGCAACAAGAATGGAAAGCAACAAACTGAAATAATTTCTCCATGTTTTCCAATAATCAAACTAACTAACTAACCCAAAATACTTACTTGTTTCAAAGATCAAAACACCTAAACTTCCTACTACCTATCTCAAGCTCCGTTTCGGGGATGAATCCCTTACTTCGATGCTCGATATGAGGCGCGCAAGCACTCAAGCTTGAATCCGTTGTTCTCGGCAATGGAACCAAAAATGTAGAGGGAGCTCATGATCAACTACCAAGACCCACGGACCTCTTATTGTCTCAAGCGTTTCAAGCAAGCTCTAATGGCTAACTCTCACTTAGCCGATGCGTTGTCAATCCTACAAGTGTAGTGAGCTTACCTTGATGCCGATATGAGTGCCTCCTCTCTCGCACACACCGTTAGCTCCACAATCCTAGATGCTAGCTCAAGCATCCTCAAGTCTCCTCCATCTTCAAGCTCCATCCACCATAGCCGCGCGCGCGAGAAAAGAGAAGAGAAGAGAAGAGAAGAGAAGAAGAGAAGAGGAGATGGTGAAGAGCTTCACCCTCTTGATCCCTCACTCCCACACACTCACTCTCTCACACTCTCACACTCCCTCTCTCAAGAGCACACACAAGCAAGGAGAAGAGAAGAAGAGAAGAAGAAGAAAACTCTTGTTAGCCACACACCAAAGAATGAGCTTCCATTCACTTTTTGAATTTTATATACAAGCCCTAAAATCCCATGGGCACCCATCCCTTTTTTACATGACCGGCCATTGTGGCAAGGTCCTTTCTCTATTTCCTCTTCTAGCCTTATGCCTCTAGTCTACACCCGTCTAATATTTTACAATTGGCACAGGAGAGAGCCTGGCACTCTTTTACACAAGTTTTTGGAGTTTTTTGAGGCGCCTTTCATTTTAAATTACGCATTTGGCCCTAGCTTAGCTTTAGAGGCCACCTGCGTGTCTTTACTCTTTTTCCATCCTTTTTCCACTTTTTCATTCATTTTTTCGCCTTCTTGACTTGGGGTTAACAACACACAATACATCCAAATACAATTTGCGGCACATAGCTTACAATCACTATGCCTAGGGGTCCTCAAGTTAGGCACATCTGGTGGCTTCGATCGGTCGGCTCCATTCCTAACCCCTTAGCCCTTTTTAACTTCCCATTTCACACTTAGGGCACCTCAAGGGCAGGACATACCTAGGGAGGTAACACTCGCCTATGGTTAGACCTGTCACCCTAAGCTACACACACCGCACCTCCTTTTGCACAAATAGGATCCTCAAGTGATGAGACCTAAAATGGACCGGCACTGGCTATGGTACTAGCCAAACCTCATGCACACAACAGACAACCCCACCACATGGCCTCACAGCCAAGAGCATCAGACTCACTCTACACTAAATGCTAATATCAATTCTGCATTTGTATTAGGTCATAGTCCAATGTTTACCATCCCTTCTCCTCATAGGGAGATCCCATAACATATAGGCATAATACCTTGTAGCACAAACATAGGGTAGCACCTCTCGACTGACTGCCGCAGCTCCACTGCAACTCTCCTATACCTCGAGAATTGGCCCCAAGATGTGTCGCTCCAACAAAAAATACACACTATACAAGCTCCACTCTTTCATTTTGAACCTATTCCAGGAGATACCATGTGTCCATACCAAACAATTCCCTAAGAAATGATCGACTAACCTACAACTTAGATTGTCTCACACACTCACACATAGGTCATCATAACGAAAAATAGGTGCTATGCATCTAGTTCTTTGTATTCTGATACCATGGTCGATATGCACATGCAAAACTAGATGAACCTAAAGTGCTCAAACATAATTTTCAATCAGAAATGTGTCGTGTACAATCAGGCTTTCCAATGCTCATTCACTAACTCGTTGCGGCGATGTAAGGATAGCACCAAGACAATGCTCATGCTACTATCCTCTTAATTAAAATACAATGAAATCTATATCATGATATACATCAGTAAAATCAGAAATAAATAGCACCCAAATTGTATCATTCAAACATCCCACCCCTTACTTTTAGGTTTTGCTTCTATTGCATAGGTGTAGGAGTTCATTTTGCCATGTTTTAATGTATGAAAAGCAATAAATCACGAACTTTGACAAAGAGATAGGGAAAATTGAGGCTAGACCTCATGCTTCGCCACTACCATACATTCACAAACACTCATTATATTTTTTCTTATTTTTATGAAGCATATTTCTATTTTTCTCCTTATTTTTTCTTTTTTTAAGCATTTATTTGTCAATAATCACTATTATTTTTTGACTTTTCTCATGCCAATCATTTTATCATTTTAAAATTCAATTTTATTTTTTATTTTTTTCCATAAGAACACATTTCACCTACCTAAAACGACAAAACTATCATTTTACCCTTAAAAACTGCATTTCGAGTTTTGCGGGATTTAAATAGCGTATGTAAATCATTATGAAATTAGAATTTTTTGATAAACATCAATTAAACATGATGCAACCAGCACTCAAATAATTTTTTCATTGAATAAGAACATCATTTCCATCATAAAATGTCGAAAAACCTTCATTTCCTTCATAAAAAATAGTATATCGTGTTTCTATGAAACCCAAGACGCATTGAATGACTACGTGACTAGAGGATGGAGCCTCCATCACTCTCAATTCCATGCTGCACATCAATCTTCAGCATCTCCATTAATCTCCATCATCATTTTCTTCAATCTCCTTCCCGATTTTTCCTTCAAGGTAGTGCGCATAAACAGCCCATAGAGGAGAGAGAAAGACTATAACAGCAACTCAGCAATCGTGCAACCATTGGAGGAGCAGAGAACGGCGATGGAGAGCGAAGGAAGGATGCATCACGTTGGTAAGATCAGATGGTATGGGTATATTGAGATGGCATAGCCCCTCTCTCTTTCCCCTCATGAAAATCGTTGTATAGCAATAGGATATCGTTATTTTCTCCATGCACAAAAAAAATGACCCCCCCCCCCCCAAAAAAGATCTATTTTGGGGGGTGGCCCCAAAGGTCACCCCCTTTCACTTCTCATTTTGTGCCCCCTTCACACCAAGTTTGGCCATTTGTCCCGTCGTGTTCGATGAGCTGAAAATTTATGACTGATCGTCTCGGGGTCCCGCACTACCTGGCACTTCCAGAAGTCTCATCCGACATCTCGAGAAATTATGAAAATTTCCCAACCGTTGCTCTGTGGGTCTTGAAAGCACTTTTGTTACTCATCGACTGCTTGCTGCTTAAAATCGACTCGATTGCCTATGCCGCCTTCGACAGAGTTTATTTTTCCCTTGAAATTCGAATTTTTTGGCTAATTTTAAGCACTTCAAGGATTCAAAAATCACCACTCATTAGCGACTAGGGGATAGGGCGAATCAGCCTGTCAAATCCCACGAACAGATTTGCACATCAACACAACCATAAAGAGCATCAATCTGATACAAAAAATACTTAACAAAACACATTACACCTCGCACCCTACCCCCTGTCAAAACCATGGCATGAAATCCACGAGGAGTAGGCCTAGCATACTCTGACTGAAAGCCGAAAGTGAGTCACTAGTCAACTGCTCCAACACAACCAAGCTAAAAAGGAATATCAAAGAGGTCGCCCTAAGTGGTGGTCTGAACTACCTACCTAACTAAGGACAACTCAACTAGGAGCTCTACTAGGCAAGGAATCCTATAGCTTGATCAAGAAATATTTTCATTTAACACATTTTTCCTTTTAGACCATTGTTTTCCATACTCGGGCGTGTAAAAAGGAGGGAGCTAAGTGTAGTGACCCAAGGAGAGTAGGGCATCGGCCTCAGGTCCTGTCTTGACACCCAAGAACCTACCAAGCCCTCGCAACACAACACTTAATCCTTTTCTGATGTTCACTTTTATTTTTGCTCCAACCTTCCTTATTTTTATTTGCTTTTTCAGCTAGATGCCACCCCTAGGAAGACAAGGCATTGGCCCCGGGTCTGACTCATCTCCCCAAGAACCTACCAAGCCTTCGCAAGGCGATGAACAACTACTCAAAGATTTTTCTTTTGTTCCTTTTCTATTTTTATAGGGGTTAGAACCCCTTTTTACATACCTCCGTATATTTACTGTTAGTAGCTAGATTCAGAACTTGTTCTTCTCTTGATATTTAAGTACAGGCTTTTCTAACTGCCTCACAACTAACAGAAACTCCTAGAACGGCCATCTGCCAGGTCAACAGAACAGGGTCACTAGGATTGCCTTCTAAAACAGGTCTTTCAATGCCTGACAATGCCTTTGTAGGAGGCAATGACTCCTCAGACCTCCCATAGACATACATAACCTAAACCTGGGACTTCATGCCTTGATCGCCAGTCCCCAACAAACAAAAAGAAAGTACCCCTTCCCTTATATACACATACATCATTATTTGCTTAAGGAAAAAGACTCAGGAAGGGGGACGAAACCACCTCGAATGGCCACAAGAAGCTTCTCCATAGCAAAGGCTCCCTCCAGTGACTTCGTCAACTTGTATGATGCAATCACTAAAATAGAAAACTATTAAACATACCTGCACTAAACAGACATATGGCCCTCTTGGCCTAAAGAAATAGCACATTTTACTGCAAACCAACTGGCCCTCTTGGCCTAAAGAAATAGATCATATCACTGCAAAACTGACTAGCCCTCTTTGCCTAATGAAATCAAACATTAAAATATTAAAGCAACTGGCCCTCTTGACCTAAAGAAATCAAGCAAACCAGCTCATATATAGCCCTCCTTGGAAGAAGGCATATATGTGAAAATACGCTCCATTCCAAGGGGGAAAATAGGGATCTTAGCCCTAAACTAAATGCATCAAGTTGTGACCCATACCTCCTGCATATATAGCAAGAGGCATATGCATAACATGTCATCTAATCAACCTATGGGTCCAAGATAATAGTGGTAGATGGGTCTCAGCCACTCTTCACATTACCCATATCAACCATTGCCTACCATATAACACGTGATCTGATAAATTTCCCCACAACCAACTAGGTCCTATCTCATTATCAATAGCATGGATCTGCAATGCATTTAGCATGTTAGCATACTTTGAAATAATAAGGTTTAATCTTATTTTTAAATTCCACTCTATGTAGATCAGCTAGTAAAGCTGTAGACTTATTGTTATCTATCCACAAGCTGCTTATTCATGCTTTCAACTTGTCCATTTGCTTGCAGATTTTAGGGAATCGTATTGTTATGCTTAATTTTCCAAGTTTCAGTCAAACTTTTAATCACCTTATTTAAAAAGTGAGTTCCACGGTCCAATACTATTTCATTTGGCCAATCGAAAAACGGCAGATGATTTGCTCAAGTAGGAAACTGGCAGTCTCTTTTGCATTGTCCTGCCTCATCGCCCGTGGTTTTGACCACTTTATGAAGTAATCAATGGCTATTATCATGTATCTCTTCTAAGTAGTAGACAATTGGGTAATAGGACCCACAAAATCAATGCCGCACTTCTCAAATGGAAGGATAGCCATGATAGGCATAAGTGGTCTCTTCCTATTCTCCCTACTGTCATGTCTTTGACATGTATTGCATCTCTTAACATACTCAAAGGAATCTTGGAAGATGGACGACCACCAATATCTATTAGAATATCAAGCTCCTGTTACTCTTCAGTCAATCTATCTTTATGTATGTGACCAACATTAGCTAGATACAATTGTACATGTGTGTGACATTCAATAAGTCGGTGTAGTCAGTGACTTAACCGTAGTTAGTCTTGGTTAGTCGTACCTATGTGTATATGTCTCTTTTAGTTAGTATGATGGAAGAGTAATGGAAGAAGGACAACAATGAGCTTAGGCTCATCTTCTGCTCCACTCTGTCTCTCTTCCAACATGGTATTAGAGCTTGAACGCTTGAAGCCTGAAGGTTTGGCAGTGGCCATTTGACATCAAGACATCATATCTAAAGAAAACGTCATCAAAGGAGACTGTGCCTATAGCCCTTTTTTTTTTTTTACAAAAGCTATATCTTGCTACAAAAATGGTTTTTGGAGAAAGGACCTAGATATTCCTGACCGTTTTGATGTGGTCTACAACTTTGTAGAAGAAAGTGTTTTCAAATTCCTCACAGATTTTGAGATATTCAGCACAGACTTGTACAAACTGGTTGTTTACTACAGTAAACAACAAATGATTCTAGGGAATTGGTGGCTTTCACCCTAACAATGTATATGCCCTTATTATCATGCATTTGAGCATGATATTGGAGTGTTAAATGCTCAGTTTTGGAGCTTATTTATAGGCTGGAAATAGTGAACTGGTTGTTGTCCTGAATTTGGAAACAATATACCTACAAGGTTGAAGTATCTGTGATGCTTATTTGCTACTAACAAATGCTTGGATCATACCACTTGAGTGGTAGATGATTTTTGGGATATTGTGAGTGCTCAAAGTCCAAAGTTTGGACTGATTTTTTGCTGGTTATACCAAGATATTGACTAGTTATTGTCTGTAGGAAGGATACCTATCATCTTCACTTGACATACATGCAATATAATCTGACCAGTTGGACATATATCAACTCCTGCATAGAGTGGCAACTGAATGAGATGTTTTGGGGTTGTTTTGAGGTCTGAATACTCTTGTTCTAACAAAGAAAATACTGTTGGTTATAGATGTGGGATGGCTGTATTTGGTACTGTGGCTTGCATACAGTACAAACATTGATACTTGTATGGACATAGTTTGTTGCTGGGATGTTTTGCCACTACCATAGAATGTTTTGAACTGATTTGAGCTTGATTTATGCTCAATTGACTGTGTTTTTTCATTGTTGGAATACAATTTATAGCAAGCAGGTTGTCAAGAAAACTGTCCTGAATTGCAAGAAATCGTCATGAATAGCAGGAAACTGATCCTAAACTTGTAGGAAAAGGAATCAAATACTTACATGTTGTATACATCACTGAATAACTAAGCTACAACTATGGGAAATGCTCAAGGCACTGACAATATCACTCAAATTGTGGGAGAAAAGCTGGACAAAATAAAAATTATTTATGGAAGTTTCGTATGAAGAATTTTTTGGTTGGCAGAGGTTATTGGGACTTATGTACACGTGATGAGGCTGAACCTGAAATACATGAAAGGAATCCAACAAATGATCAGAAAAGGGCTCATAAGCTATGGACTGAGAGAGCATGTAAGGTTTTACATTGATTTTCCTTATGTATATCAGATGCTATGGTTATACAAATTAGTGGATCATTAGTTCCCCAAAGGATGCATGGGACTTACTCATGAAGAATTATAGAAATGTAACACATGCAAGAAAGATTCAACTAAAGCAACAATTCAATAACATGCCTAGGAATGGCAGAAGCATTCAGGCCTACACTACAGAGATCAAGAACATAGCAGATCAGCTTGCCACCATTGGATCTTCGGTGTCTGAGGATGATATGATTGCAGTGACATTGAATGGACTTGGTAAAGAGTATAAAGCATTTGATACGTCTATTTCTGTAAGAGTTGAATTCCCTGATTGGGATGAGCTGATTGCTTTGCTGCTGCATGAGGAAGTTAAGCTTGGGTTGAATATAGATTCTAGTACGTCTCAAAGCAGAGACATTGTTCTTTACTCTAACCAACGTGGCAAAGGCGGTAGAGGCCGTGGCTCTTTTTGAGGTCGAGAAGACACTCGAAACACTTATGGACAGCATCAGCAGAATGCTTGGCATGGCACAAATACACATGGCCAGTGTGGATATGGTGCCTTTAGAGACAGGAGGAGATCACCCCATGGTAGAGGTGGTGGATCTGGTTCATGGTAGTCAAATGATTAGTCAAACAGAGATAAGGACTGTCATTATTGCGGCAAATATGGACACATTGCAGAGGATTGTTACAAGAAGCAGGGAGATATGAAGGCAAAGGGCAAACAACATGGGCACTATGCATCTTTTAGTGCTGCTCATGATGAGTAGGTTGACATATTGTTTGCCATGCAGCATGTGTCTAAGAATGCATCTAGGTAGAACAGGGATGAGAGATGGAACATTGATTCAAGGGCTTCAAATCATATGACACCTCATGGAGAATGGTTTGATGAGATGGTTGCAGGTTCACATGGTTATGTGTGTACTGGGGATGACACCCAACATAACATTCAGCACACAGGAATTGTTTCGTTATTGATGCCTGATGGCAAGAAAAAGAGACTGCATGATGTACTACATGTACCTACAATAACCAAGAATCTTTTGTCAGCTGGACAAATGGTAGAATAGAATCTGCATGTGAGATTTAATAGAGATGGATGCTTTGTTGAAGAATATGGTAATGGCTGCAAATTGATTGCTAGAGGCCAAAGAGTTGGCAGAATGTTTACTCTTGATGCGTCAATTCTAGAATTGAAAGCAACCATGTTTGCACATGATGATGGTGCTATACGGGATGTTGAGATATGGCATAAGTGGATTGGTCATGTGAATGTACAAAAGCTGAAATATATGTAGTAGAAGGAGATTGTGCTTGGACTACCTAAGTTCAAGTATCATGACTTTGGACATGTATGTGATGCATGTCAATTTGAAAAGAAAACAAGCTTTCCATTTATGAGACATGTATGGAATAGCTCACGACCCTTGCAGTTGGTACATTCAGATATATGGGGTTCATCTCATAATGTTTCGTTTAGTGGTGCTTGTTACTATGTATCCTTCATTGATGATTTCAATAACAAGTATACTTGACTTTACATACTAAAACATAAGGATGATGTGTTTGACGCATTCAAGAACTTCAAGAAGCATGCTGAAAATGAGTTGAGCTATAAAATTTCATGTCTTAGATCGGATGGAGGTGGAGAATATGTCTCTAATTACTTTGACAGGTACCTTGCTAAACATGGGATCAGAAGACAGTTAACTTGCAGCTATACACCATAGCAAAATGGTGTAGCAGAAAGGAAAAATAGGGTACTGATGAAATCGGCAAGAGCTATGCTGAATGAGAATAGTTTGCCAAATGGTTATTAGGCTGAAGTAGTAGTGACTACTGTCTCTGTGCTAAATATAGAACCCCTACAGCAGGGATTCATGATGTAACTCCATATGAGAGGTTGTATGGTCATAAGCCTGACATTTCACACTTGAAGGTATTTGGCAGCATTGCATATGTGCATGTTCCTGATGAAAAGAGAAAGAAATTGGATCCTAAAGCTGTCAAGATTGTGTTCCTTGGTTATGCACAAGACCAGAAAGCTTAGAAGTGTTATGTACCGTCTACACATGAGACATTGATTAGCAGAGATGTTGTTTTTGATGAGGTGGCATCATGGTATGGTAATCCGGTTGCAGTGGCTACTGATGGATCAGCCAGCACTAGTAATGTTGAAAATACACCTACAGTGAGTACATCTATGAGTGGTCCTATAGGTGATGGGTCACCTGCAGTAAGTCCTTGGTCAGGACGCTTGCGGAGTCATACTCCTACGTCCACTGACACGAATATGTCAGTGAGGGGGAGATTGGATAAGGGAAAATAAAAGATGCTTGAGGATGTGACAGGTCCACTTATAGCAAGTTATGAGTCATCTAACAATGATAGTTTAGATAGTGAGTTGGGCATTCTGTCTATTATGACGCCTGGAGCAAGGAAGAGTTGTTATGTACCATCTCATGAGAGGAAAGCTCAGAGTGAGCCACAATTACAGAGACTTGAGAGAGTCAGAAAACCAATTGATAGGTTTACATATGCTAGTTATTCAACCCGCCATTATGCATATATGGCTAGTGTGACAAGTTACAAAGAACCTACAAAGTTTGATGATGCAGTTATAGATTATAACTGGTGTGCTGCCATGGATGAGAAGTATGCAGCCCTAGCTGAAAATGAGACATGGGAATTGGTTGAGTTGCCTGAAGGCAAAGTCCCCATTGGCTGCAAATGGGTGTACAAGGTTAAGTGCAAGTCAGATGGTTCATTAGAACGCTATAAGGCTAGGCTGGTTGCAAAAGGGTATGCACATCAATATGGCCTTGACTATAAGGAGACTTTCAGACCTCTGGCTAAAATGGCAATAGTGAGAACTGTCATTGCTTTGGCAGCATGCAAAGGATGGAAATTATGGCAAATGGACATCAAGAATGCTTTCTTGAACGGTGATTTGATTGAGGAAGTATATATGGAGTAGCTTGAAGACTATGTTCACTTAAACTTTCCTACACATGTATGTAAGCTGAAAAAGGCTTTATATGGACTGAAACAGACACCTAGAGCATGGAATGGTCGGATCAACAATTATTTACAACAACATGGATTTAGATTGGGTGATGCAAATCATAGTCTGTTCACGAAGAAGACAGATCATGGATATGTGTTTCTAGGGGTTTATGTAGATGATCTTATCATCACTGGAGATGATGAAGAAGGTATTGCTAAAATTAAATCATGTTTACAGGCTGAATTCAGATTCAAAGACCTTGGTGAGCTGAAGTATTTTCTTGGGATTGAGGTAGTCTCTACGCCTCAAGGTATATGGTTGCTATAGAAACAGTATGCTCATGACATGTTATAGAAGTATGGTATGGCTGAATGCAAGCCTATGGAGATACCTCTTGATTAGAATGTCAAGTTGCAAATTGATGTTGGGAATGACATAGAGAATGTGACCATGTATCGATAGATGGTGGGCAGCTTGATATACTTACCTATTACCTGTCCTGACTTATGTTATGTAGTGGGGCTGATTAGTCAGTTCATGCAAAAGCCTCACAAACCACATTTAGATGTAGTCAGGAGGATCATGAGATATGTAAAGGGTACTACATGTTATGGGATGTTTTATGCATATGGAAAATCTCTTGACTTGACAGGGTTTACTAATGCTAATTGGGTTGGTTGTGCCTATGACAGGAGATCAACCAGTGGTTATGCATTTGGATTGGGCAACAATATGATTAGTTGGCAGAGTAAGAAACAGCCTACTGTTGCATTGTCTAGTACAGAAGCTGAGTACAGAGGAGTTTCCTTAACGGCTTGCAAAGCAGTTTGGTTAATGAAATTACTGAAAGACTTGGAAATACAGCTAGAAAGCAGAGTGAGATTGCATTGTGATAACCTCAACAATGTTATGTTGGCTAGCAATCCTGTCTACCATGCTAGGTCCAAACATATTGAGGTTCACTACCATTTCATCAGAGAAATGGTTCTTACAGGGCAGATTGACTTGATTCCTGTGAAGACTGAAGACCAGGTAGTAGATATATTTACCAAGTCTCTTGGTAAACAAAAGTTCATATACTTCAGATAGCTACTTGGAGTTTATCAGATGGTTTGGGGGAGTGTTAGAATATCAAGCTCCCGTTACTCTTCAGTCAGTCTATCTTTATGTATGTGACCGACATTAGCAAGATACAACTATTCATGTGTTTGACATTCAATAAGTTGGTGTAGTCAGTGACTTAACCACAATTAGTCTTGGTTAGTCATACCTATGTGTGTAAGTCTCTTTCAGTCAGTATGCTAGAAGAATAATGGAAGAAGAACAACAATGAGTTGAGGCTCATCTTCCACTCCACTCTATCTCTCTCCCTCTCTTCCAACAATATCCAGCTCTTAAAGCCTTCTATGCCATCGTCAACTACCCAACAAAGTGCCCCCCACAAGCGGAGTCATGGCACTCTTCTAAAATAAATTGAACTTCATCAGGCATCACACATCAGTGGGTAGATATCATCAACCCTCTGCCGATATAGTGTTTTTGCGATCAAGGAAAATTTCAATGCTTGTTGTTTAATTTTTCTCTTCTTGGATTTTGATAGAGTATCTCCAGTCTCTCTTGTAGATAGATAGTGTGTTATAGCAGCATACCAGGAGGGAATAGACACTGTATCAATCTTAAACAATGTTTCCATGTCACTTCCTTCAGCCAAGACCTCTTTTGGCTCTCCGAAATCCACAAGGCATTCCACAATGCCCTGTAGCTTCAGTGGCTTGCTCTTAATCTCATAATCAGACTCTTGCAAAGTGATTAATCGCTTCGCTAAACGATCAGGTGGCCGTAACTTGTTTAGCAACAATCAAAGCCCTTCCGCCTTTTGTATAAAAAATCATCTTCTCATGAAGAATGTAGTGCCTAAATTTTTTGGTCGCAAATACCATCGCAAGGCACAACTTCTCCATATAGGTGTAGTTAATTTCTAATATGCCCAACTTCTGACTAGCAAAAGCAATTGGATGGTACCATTTTTCCTCCCAAATTTGGGCCAAACAGCAGCTGATACTATACATTGTTGATGCTAAAAATACATAGAACATTTCACCCCTTTTAGATACTTTTAAAACAGTTCTTTGGAAAGCTCCTGCTTCACATCATCAAAAGATACTTTGCAAGCATCACTCCATACAAACTAACAGTTAAAGGACAAAAGGTTTGTCAGTGGCAACGTTCTTTCTGCCAAGGCATTGATAAACCTCCAATAATACCCTACCGATGACAAAAAGCTATGTACTTCCTTTGGAGTACACGGAGGACTCATAGCAACTATGACATTTATCTTTTCAAGGTTAGTCACAATCCCTACTGAACTGACCACATGGCCAAACAATAGCCCATAAGGGACTCCAAAGACGCACTTCCGTGGGTTAAGAGCTATGCAAAATTGTCTACAATGCTCAAAACACTTCCGCAAAATAATCAACTGCCTTTCTCTTATGGTGGCTGCCCTTAGGTCATCAATGAATTCTTTCAACTCCTTTGGAAAGATATCACTAAAGGTCTTATCGGCTGTTCTTTGCCACGAACCGGGTGCATTACATAAACCAAATGCCATCACATGGTACGCAAAGGTACCGAAGACTGTAATAAATATCGTTTTTAGCTTGTCTTGCTCAGCAATCGCCATTTGGTTATACCCTGCAAAGCAATCCATGAACAAATATATTTCCATACCCGTAGTTGATCCAAAATTTGGTCAATAAATGTAAACCGGTAGTAGTCTTTAACCGTCTGCTTATTCAACTCTCTAAAGTCTACGCCAAGTTGAATTTGATTATTGTTCTTCTTTTTTATCACAACTGGTGAACACCATTCAAACTCCTCAAATAGCTCGTCCCTTAGTTCAAAAGGCATATGCCTTACTTTCTGATGTATGGGCCGACTTCCTTCCTTTAGAGGAATGGTATGCACCACCAGGCTGGGAGGAATGCCTTTAAGTTCATCATAGCTCCAAGCAAAGATGTCATGGAACTCTTGAATTAAGGGCACATAGTTCTCTCTTTCTTCTGAAGTGAGCATGGAACCTAATTTGATTGGCTACAAATTGTTTGGCATACCAAGGTCCAACTCAATTACGTCCACGTCTCTTATTCGATCTGGAGGCTCTATCTGCTCATTCAACGTTATCTGATAGATGTTTTCTGTAGTGGACCCTTTTTAGATCCATCGCTCGATGACGTCTCACTACCAAATGGATCGTCTACTATTTCTAGTTCAGTACAGGATAAAGGAGCTCTCTCACTCTGAGGAGACTCAGGGTAAGCATCCACTATTACACGATGGGCACCTCTACCTAGAATCACTCAACCAATAGGTATATCAACTTGACAATCTGTTCATAAAATCCATGGCCTGCCTAGCAAAACCTATCACCCTAAAGTCCAGATAGCATTCCACGCTTGCAACGGTAACATGGACTTTAGTAATGCAACCTTCTGGTTGCCTTAGACTATCATCAACTATCCTAAGAAGTGTGGAGCCGTTTTTTTGAATTTCTAGATCTAGCCTCTCCATCAAGTCTGAACTCATGATATTGACGAAGGATCGAGTGTCCATGATAGCATGCTCTACTAATATTCCATCCACATATGCTGGAACCCTGGGACAATGCTTTTCAGCATGATCAAACCAATCTTCTCCCACTCATGCTATGCCCAAAGTTCTACAAATATACCCAATATGTAGGATTTTCTTGAATTCCTTGCATACTCCTAGAGACAGTTTAATCAATTGTAGGAGGTTCACGTCTAGTTTAACTTCACAAAGAGAACTTGCTAGATCAAAGTCGTGGTAGTTAGCCAAAGTTATCTTCTCTCGCCAAACCAGTCTCTCCTTTGGTCTTTGGACTGGCTTTGGTGCCTCTTTTTTAACTTTTGTCTTCTTTCTTAGCAATTCTTTATTCTTCTCGGGATCAACTTTACTATCAACAAGCCTGAGAGGTCCACCTTCCATATCAGGATTTAGGACTTGCTTTCCCCTAGCATCTTGCTTAGGGTGTCCCTCGACAGGTTTTACATTTCCTTTGTCACCCTCTCTAGTATTTTGACCTCTTGTTATGGCTCGTAGGTTAGAAGTTTCACCATCATTGACATGTACGTCCTCAATCACACTAACTCCACTGCCATGAGGAAACTCCTCTACAATAGCCTATCCTCTTTGCAGTATTTGTATTGGTCCATTATCTTGCTAGAGATTATTCCCTTGTGCGTGATGATTAACTGGACCTGGCTGTTTACTTCCTTGTTGGAGAGAACTGATCTTACTCCAATAAGTAGCAGCTAAGTGGCCAGACTTTCCGTAAATATTGCATTTGACATTCGGGAAATTCCTAGGAAAATGTTGGCCACCACACCACTTACAGCTAAATCTTGAGGGGGCTCCCTCTTCAGGGTGTCAACTCCCTATCAAATTATGCTGCTTCTTAAGGAAATTGACATCCACATCTATTTGTCTATACTGTTGGCTAATCATGTCAGTGTAGTGCTTCATCATATCCTTGACTTCACCAAGGACATTTGAGGCACTTGACTCATAGCCGCGATCGTCTGTCTGGCCTAATCACTTGATTAGGAATTGGCCGCTGACCTACTGGGACAACATTCAGGTTCATTGTTTGGCCTCCACCATTTAGTGGGCCCATCTGACTAGCCATAGGCATAGTCATAGTGGGAGAAGCTGGTAACATAGGCAAATTTGGCATGATACTCCCTCTTCCATTCGCATTTGACATGGGGTCCCCTTGACTCCTGTTGGTCAGTGCCAAATTATTACCATTCCAATTTATCCTTGCTGCATAAGCCGCTTGTAAACACAACTCTACTCCTTCTACTTGGGTAATAGCAGTGTCAATGTCGGCCAAAGCGACACTACTCAGTTGCACCTGGATGAAATCTAATCCATGTAGGAAATATTGCAACTGTGCAGCTGGTGGAATGGGGATATAAGTATTAAGTTTGCGAAGAACTTGCTTTAATTTCTTG
This sequence comes from Lygodium microphyllum, assembly GCF_053477565.2. NCBI lineage: Eukaryota > Viridiplantae > Streptophyta > Polypodiopsida > Schizaeales > Lygodiaceae > Lygodium > Lygodium microphyllum. The sequence continues at coordinate 47,054,118 of NC_141156.1, forward strand.
GCATGGGCCTAGACATTCTCATTTGGCTCTTGGCGTGTTACATTCAAGACACGCAACCAATACTGCCTACCCCTCTTAGGGGCAAGCTCTCTACGAGGAAGGCCGTGAAGAATTGGTCAATGCTAGTTAAGGTTCCGGCTTCTAGACCGTGATACCATATTGTTGCCCTTCTTTTTAATGTCATGTTAAAGACCATCATTAAGTGTCCTTCATCTTGGATTCGATAGTTGAACATGAGTGTTTGAAACTCCTTAATTTAGAGTTCTCAAACTTCTTTTGCTAACCCATGGAAGATGGGAAAAGGTGCTCCTAATGCCGATAAATCCAGTGCCCCTGTTGGAATTGCGATGGGTTGTGCCATGGCTACAACTGAATTGACAATAGGAGTTTGTATAGGTAAAACTACACCCCCACTTGAAGTGGATTGATTGACTGGAAGAGGAAAAGTACTAGGACTCCCACTTGCACTCAAAGGGCTACTTATGACACTTAGGTTATTAGAACCACTGCCGCTTATGTATATTGGGTTGCTCCTTTGAGAATAATAACGCTTTAAAATCTTAGCCCACCGTCTAGCACTCTTAGCACGTTCCTCTTTTTGTATTTTGGCTTGAAAGTTCTTCTTAGAGGACATAAACCGACTCTTTGGTCCCTAGAGACCCTAAATTCGGAACCACCACTTATTGGCAGCTCCCGGCAAACGCACCACTGATGGGACCTAAAATGGGCCAGCATTGGCTATGGCACTAACCGGACCTCATGCACACAACAGACAACCCCACTACACGGCCTCACGGCAAGGAGCGTCTAAGACTCACTCTATACTAAATGCTAATATCAATTCTGCATTTGTATTAGGTCATAGTCAAACTTTTACCATCCCTTCTCCTCATAGGGAGATCCCATAACATATAGGCATACTACCTCGTAGCATAAACATAGGATAGCACCTCTCGGTTGACTGCCGCGGCTCCACTACGACTCTCCTACACCTTGAGAATTGGCCCCAAGATGCATCGCTCCAACAAAAAATGCACATGATACAAGCTCCACTCTTTCATTTTGAATGTATTCTAGGAGATACCACGTGTTCTTACCAAACAATTCCCCAAGAAACGATCGACGAACCTACAGCTTAGGTTGTCTCACACACTCACCGTAGGTCATCATAACAGAAAATAGATGCTATGCATCCAATTCTTTGTATTCTAATACCATGGTTGATATGCACATGCAAAAGTGGATGAACCTAAAGTGCTCAAACATAATTTTCAATCAAAAACATGTCGCGCACAATCAGACTTTCCAATGCTCATTCATTAACTTGTTGTGGCGATGTAAGGATAGCACCGAGACAATGCTCATGCTACTATCCTCTTAATTAAAATACAACGAACCTTATATCATGATATCCGTAAGCAAAATCAGCAATAAATAGCACCCAAATTGTATCATTCAAACACCCCACCCCCTACTTCTAGATATTGCTTCCGTTGCATAGGTGTAGGGGTTCATTTTGTCATGTTTTAATGTATGAAAAGTGATAAATCACGAACTTTGACAAAGAGGTAGGGCAAACTAAGGTTAAGCCTCATGCTTCGCCAATACCATACATTCACAAACACTCATTATATTTTTTCTTATTTTTATAAAGCATATTTTTAATTTTTCTCTTATTTTTTCTTATTTTTTAACATTTATTTATCAATAATCACTATTATTTTCTCATTTTTCTCATGCCAATGATTTCAACATACTAAAATTCAATTTTATTATCCATTTTCCCCCATAGGAACACATTTCACCCACCCGAAACAACAAAACTACAATTTTACCCTTAAAAATTGCATTTTGGGTTTTGTAAGATTTAAATAGCACATGTAAATCATTATGAAATCAGAATTTTTTGATAAACAACAATTAAACATGATGCAACCAGCACTCAAACAATTTTTTCATCGAATAAGAACATCATTTCCATCATAAAATATCGAAAAACCTTCATTCCTTCATAAAAATAATATACCATGTTTCTACGAGACCCAAGATGCATTGAATGACTGCATGACCAATGGATGGAGCCTCCATCGCTCTCAATTCCATGCTGCACATCAATCTTTAGCATCTCCATTAATCTCCATCATCATTTTCTTCAATTTCCTTCTCGATTTTTCCTTCAAGGTTTTGCGCATGAACAACCCATAGTGGAGAGAGAGAGAGGAGAGAGAAAGACTAGAACAACAACTCAACAATCGGGCAGCTATTGGAGGAGTGGAGAACGGTGATGGAGAGTGAAGGAAGGATGCATAAGGCTGGTAAGATCAGATGGTATGGGTATATTGAGGTGGCATAGCCCCTCTCTCTCTCCCCTCATGAAAATCACCGTGCAACAACAGGACATCGCCATTTTCTCCACACGTGAAAAAAACGCCCCTCCCCCCCCACAAAATCGATTTTGGGGGGTGACCCACCCCTTTCACTTCTCATTTTGGGTCCCCCTTCACACGCAGTTTGGCCATTTGCCCGGTCTTTGGCCGTTTTACGTCCATTCGATGAGTTGAAAATTTTTGACTACCCGTCTCGGGGTCCCGCACTACTTGGCACTTTCAGAAGTCTCATCCGACATCCCAAGAAATTATGAAAATTTCCCAACCATCGCTTAGTGGGTCTTTAAAGCACTTTTGGCACATGTCGACTGCTTGCTGCTTAAAATCGACTTGATTGCCTATGTTGCCTTCAACGGAGTTTATTTTTCCCTTGAAATTCGAATTTTTTGGCTAACTTTAAGCACTTCATGGAGTCAAAAACCACCGCTCATCAAGTGTGGGACATCACCCAGGCTTGCCTATGGTTAGATCCAGCTTCCCGTTTCACTAGCACGAGCACATAACATTGAGCACAGAGCATTGCACAGTGAGGTAGACACTCCCCTTAGGTAAAGCACTTTCTCCTTTCAGGTACAACAAGATGCTGCAAACCACCAACTTCAAAGGCCCCCATCATCTAGTCGACATACCTTGGGTTCTCCATCCAAATGATTACCAAAGCTTCCCAATCAACGGAGTTCCACATGTGGCCCTATCATCACCCCACTAGCCACTTGCCCAAAGCCCACCCTTCCACAACAAAGAGCTCAAAGTGCCATGGGACTGGCACCCATCTCGAAGGGGGGTAATGTTAATCTCAATTCGAGATGGCAGAAATATGAAGCAAAGAGACGGCCCCTAAAGCTAAACTGAGGCAAAAAGCACAATTTTAAATGGAAGGTGCCTCAAAAAAATCTAAAAACTCTTGTAAAAGAGCGCTAGGCTCCCTCTTGTGCCATTTGTAAAAGAATAGATGGGTGTAAGCTTAAGGCATGAGGCAAGAAGAGGGAAATAGGAAAAAGGACCTTGCCACAATGGCCGGTCATGTAAAAAGGGATGGGTGCCCATGGGATTTTAGGGCTTATATATAAAGTTCAAAAAGTGAATGGAAAGCTCATTCTTTCGTGTGTGGCTAACAAGAGTCCTCTCTTCTTCTCTTCACCTTGCTTGTGTGTGTGCTCTTGAGAGAGGGAGTGTGAGAATGTGAGTGTGTGGGAGTGAGGGATCAAGAGGGTGAAGCTCTTTACCATATCCTCTTCTCTTCTTCTCTTCTCTTCTCTTTTCTTTTCTCGCGCGCACGGCTATGGTGGATGGAGCTCGATGGAGGAGGCTTGAGGATGCTTGAGCTAGCATCTAGGATCGTGGAGCTACCAGTGTGTGCGAGGGAGGAGGCAACTCATTTCAACATCGAGGTAAGCTCACTACACTCTTAGGTTCAAAGGCACATCGGTTAGGTGAGAGATAGCCATTAGAGCTCGCTTGAAACACTTGAAACAATAAGCAGTCCGTGGGTCTTGGCAGTTGAGCGTGAGCTCCCTCCACACAAGACTACTTACAAATAATTTGATATTGCTCAAGCCTTTATTAATGAGATATTCAGACTTCACGAACTACCAAAGAGTATAATTAGTAATAGGGACTTCGAGTTCACCTTGAAGTTCTAGACTTGTCTATTGGAAACCATTAGAACTTAACTATGCTTTAGGATCATTTATTATCCGCAAACTAATGGCCAAACTCAGAGGGTGAATCAAATCATTAAAGACATCCTAAGGTCCTACTATGGTGGTAGAGAGCCAAGATGGTGGATTGGAAAAAGATTGCTAAATAATAGGCAATATAGATTGTCTACTATAATTTCATTCAATTTTTGCCTTTCTAAATTGATAGATCAAATTAGCACTAAATATTTTGACATAAATAATCACTTATTGTATCGACAAGAGGGAATTCAACTCATGGGACTTAGTGTCGTGAGCTTTGAGGTCAAAGAATTGTGCACCTTAATGATGCCCTACCCTCATAGGTGACAAGGTTGGCAAGAAGCCTAATCGATAATTAACAAAATATTATGGTGAAATGGCAATGTGTTGAAAAGGTGAACTCATTATTTAAATTCTTTTATATTAATATTCTTTAAAAGTGTACTATGATGTCTACTAAAGGATACCATTATCAAAGGGTAACTAAAAATATTTTTTTAATTATAAAGAAGAATGGCAAACCTTGTCTAATGTGATAATGTGATATTTATCTTGAAATTACAAGATTTAACCACCAAATGTAAGGTCTTAAGAACCTGCACATCAATCTTGTTGCACTTATCCTTGCTAAATGTATTAGTATCTTAATCTTTTGATAATAGCTTTTTTAAATTGACCTATGAAATCTCTTTGCATTTCTTTAAATCGATTAAGTAGGGTCTATCATTGATTGCATGCAATTTCAGGATGGGTTTTAAAATTACATATTATGATAATAAGTCGAAAGAACACATTTCTACCTTGCTAGCAAGTGAGCCCTTATACTCATTTCATGCTAAATATTGCTATTGCCATGTGAATTCCCACATTGTACAATCCATCAAAAACAATTTAGCAAATTCATGGATAGTGATATAGTTTTCATTGAGGTAAATGTGTTCCTTATAAAGATTGAGGGATTGGGCATGTGCCACCAAAGTTTATAAGAAGGAGACAAAATATTTGCTTACCTAATGATGTTCTCTAGTCTTTAAATGGTTAGCCAATTCTAGATTTTATATACCAGTGAAACATTTGGTATTAAGAAACAGACAAAATTTTCCATTTTTACTTGTTCTACATTTTATTTCTTTGCATGGCCACAAAAGTTTCAAACATTGTCCATAATTATTCTTTCTAATTATGTGTCTGTGTAGAAAAATAGGTTTCAAGTAACATTAGCATTTTTAATTAATGAGACAAAGGAGTCATATTAAAACTCTTTATAGCTTGGTTTTTGCGTCATAATTGGTTGGTAATTTCATTGGTTAATTTGATAAGAGGCTATACCCTTGCAAGTATGCAAGTTGGTTGAATAGTGATGGGGAAGCTCTTGAAGCAATGAAACATTGAAGGTGATAAAAGCATAATGGGCTTGCCAAAACAGAAGGTTGAAAAATAGTGGGAAAGACAAGTATATATAAGCCAACACATGGGTTTATTAACCAAGGGTAGAATATTACACCAACAATGTATTGCCTTTGTTATATTAAACATTTCATTGCCTGTTCAAGCAACTTTAAAAGTCTTCAATGGAGGAATCTAGTTGAGAAGGCTTATCCACAATACTAAATTTATTTGCCCAATTTTATGTTTGACAATATTGCTACCCATGATAAGCATGTTACGAGGGCTTCTAGCATCAATCCATCAAAATCTTTTTGCGATTGTTGATACATTGAGTTTGTGATTAATTAATGGATTCTCATCTAACCTCCAGTACTTTCCCTACTATTTGGGCAAAGCTTGAACACAATTGCAATGAGTGAGCGATGTTTGGAGAGAGAGAGAGAGAGAGAGAGAGAGAGAGAGAGAGAGAGAGAGAGAGAGAGAGTGTGTGTGTGTGTGTGTGTGTGCACATGCACCAATTTTCTCATTACACATTCACAAATGTTTATTTGGCACCCCAATTCCAAAGAGTACTAGGCTTTTTGTATAGGGGATAGTACTAAGATTGAACTACTGGGTTGTTCTAAAGGCCACAAGTTGACAACTCGAATGTTCACCTTTGTGTACAAAAGATAAGCACAATTACACCATCAAAGTTGGGAATGGAAGACAAGAATCATGTGACTTGCTTGGAAATGGAGTGGATAATGCCGAAGCTCGATATGCTCATTATGTCATGCCACGTGCCAGAGGACTCAAGTGAGTGGCATTAGCCATGGTGGCCTCTTACTTTTTAATAGAGAGAGGGCATAATATAACTCACCATCTCAATGATTCGATAATAGGGTGGTGTTTAGTTGAATTCTCTTTGTGATTAGTGGAATAGAAGGAATCCTTCACTACGCCGGATCCTTCAATGGGGACCCAGACGTACAAAGCATGTTACCAAGGAGCAGCAGCCCAATTGGTTGGGGGTGTGTGTGAGTTGTGGGAGGTGGAAGGCTACAAACCCACAATTGGGTGACTCTATGGGGCTTGCATTCCAATGGGAGATTGGTGTTATTCCCATTAACAATTAGTGTATGGAAAGGCACTATAACAACGATATTAGGAGAAAAGCATACAAAGCATGTCGGTTTGGTGGCCTGGACTCGAGAGAGCGTGTGGACGGTTAGCAATGCCCAAATCAACCAGATAGAATGCCCTACCACAGAAAAGAGGAAAGGAAGGGTAAGGAAAGGAGAAGGAGACACCTGGCAAGGTGAGAGGTTGTGTGTTTGTGGCTGGGAGGGGCTGGTTTAGCAAGACATCGAGATAGGACCATTTCCCACCAGCCATAAAAACACGAATAGAAAATGCGCCTATTTTACAGAAAAAGAAAATGCACCCATTTTTCCTCGGATAAGGAAAAATAGAGCAGGGCTCCAGGAAAAAACGAGGGACAAATTTTAAAAAAAGATAGAAAATTTGGGGCCTTAAGGATCACTACTTGAGACATCAGGAGGTGGCCTCTATATTCTCGTCAGAAAGAGCGCATGAGGTAGCATCAGAGAGAGGTTAGAGAAGAGGAGAGCACAGAAGAAGCAGATCCATCGCAAGGGAGGATAAGCAGAAGAAGAATTACCTTCTTCTTCTCTTGTCAACCAACAGGGGCCTCCCCTTCCCCCCCCAATGGCTTCCTCTCTTAGCACTGCTGCCATCACCTCTCTCAGTAACGTCCAGGTATCCTTCCATTCTTTCTCGAACCTGCATATGTCCTGTCTCGTTCTCTTCTCCGTCTCTGCAGGTTTGCTGTGGTTTGCTTGAGCATTCTCTCTACATACCAGTTTTCCTGAATTGGGCAAAATTGATTCCATATTGTCTTGGTCTATTCTCCATTTCTGCATTCTGCTGTGGGTTTTCTCTCTGAATTTGCCCTCCTCAAGCATAGCTACAACTATGCTTCAATCAGTTTCAGACATGTAATGGTTGATTGGCATTTTTTTGGTTGCATTTCCACAATCTTTTGTTGTTCTCCTCAAATTGCACCCTTAAGCGGTTCCACACCTGTTCTTCAATCTTTGTTTGTTCTCCACAAATTGCACCCTTAAGCGGTTCTACACCTGTTCTTCAATCGGCTTCAGCTATTCAATTCTCGATTACTTTTAGTCCTGCAGCTCTTAGCGGGTCTTGTTCCGAACTTGGCGATTTGTTTTTGGGGTTTAATGTTCTCCGATTTTCAGTTTTCTGGTGTTATCCCTGAAATTCATCCTTAAGCATGTTTTACAGCCTTGCTTGAGCTACTCAATTGCTGGCCAGTAGTCCATCCGCAGTTTAGTTGGTAACAAGCAATCTTTGAACTTTGAGATTGCATTCTTAGCTTCATTTCCTCTTGTTTCTGAATATTGATGGGCAACTAATTTAGTAACGTCTGTATTAATAGAATTCGCTGGTGTTTTATCTTTCTTTTTGCTTCTTATTTGCGCCCATAGGTTGTCTCTGTCCTAATCCGTTCCCTTTTATATTTGTTTGGGTTCTTGATTCTTTAAGCTTATTGGAAGAACGTTGTTATTTACATGGATAATGAGCTCAATTCTTTGGTAAAGATTTGGAACCTATTTGTGGACTCTGATTTTTCTTACAGTGGGTCTTGACATCGTTCCATTAACGTCTGTGCAGGGTCTATCTGCACCCAATGGGTCCTCAATTCTTGCAAAGAGTGTGCAACCTTCCAGCTTCCTTGGAACTTCACTGAAGATATGTCCTTCACACGTGGGAGCCACTAGCTCAAAGCCATTCACTGTGAACGCTGTGTCTGATGAGGATGAAGCCAAGCAAACCCAAAAAGACAGATGGTCTGGCCTTGCATATGACATTTCTGACGATCAGCAAGATATCACGAGAGGGAAGGGCATGGTGGACTCCCTCTTTCAGGGAGCAGTTGGTGTGGGGACACAGAATGCTGTAATGAGCAGTTATGAGTACATCAGTACTGGGCAAAGATTGTAAATCCCTACCCTGATTTTGTTGCTTTGCCATGTGCTATCCATCACAAGAAGTTTTTGACAATTTCCCATGTGGGAAAGGGCCTCTCGTCCCTTGTTTTCCCATATAGTGTTGAACACCATGAGCTTCTGCTCAGGAGACACCACATACCTAGCTAAGTGCGGTTGGGGCAGGAGGCTGCGGGCCTGGGGTGCTCCTAACTGCACCTAGCTAGGTATGTGGTCCTTCCCTGGCAGAAGCTCCTGATGTTGCTGTAATACACAATGCTGGAGTTTTGTCTGAACTCCTTGTGTATGCATCGTGATTAACACTAGATCACATCGGTGCCACTTGACAGCTTGACATTGCTTGTGGATGTACCACTGATATGGCGACTTGTTTCTGGTTTTGATTAGTACACATCTGGCTCTTTAAGCTATGTAAAACTATGATTATCTGTTTTCTGTGGACAGTACTGGAGAGTGTCTGTTCCTATTTGTGATGTGTGAGTATGGTGTGCAGCTTGCAGTTGGACAACATCAAGGATGGCTACTACATTGCTCCTGCCTTCATGGATAAGCTTGTTGTACATCTTGCTAAGAATTTCATGACCTTGCCAAACATCAAGGTATCAGAATTGCCAGATAACCACCAAACTATTTGCAAACAGGCTTATACAAGTCATTAAATATTCTCGTTATGTTAAACAGGTACCATTGATTCTCGGGATCTGGGGAGGTAAGGGACAGGGAAAGTCTTTCCAATGCGAGCTTGTCTTCTCAAAGCTTGGAATTAAGTAAGCTGCTGTTTCAGGCCAATCATTTCTACTCTATGATATATCTAGGTATGCTGTAAGTTCCCCTAATTATTGTACTCATGCTGCAGTCCCATTATGATGAGTGCTGGAGAGCTTGAGAGTGGTAATGCTGGTGAGCCAGCCAAGCTCATAAGACAACGATATCGTGAAGCTGCTGACATAATCAGGAAGAAAGGAAAGATGTGCTGCCTCTTCATTAATGATCTTGATGCTGGAGCTGGAAGGATGGGTGGCACCACCCAATACACTGTCAACAATCAGATGGTGAATGCCACTCTAATGAACATTGCTGACAATCCCACAAATGTTCAGCTGCCTGGTGTTTACAACAAGGAGGAAATTCCCCGTGTTCCAATCATTGTGACTGGAAACGATTTCTCAACTCTGTATGCCCCTCTTATTCGTGATGGGCGTATGGAGAAATTCTACTGGGCCCCCACAAGGGAGGATAGAATTGGTGTTTGCCAGGGTATATTCAAGGCTGACAATGTGCACAACGATGACATTGTCAAACTTGTTGATACATTCCCAGGCCAATCGATCGGTGGGTTCCATTTGATTTTGTGTGTTGATGTTGTTCAGCATGATAGCTTGATTTTGCATATTTCAAAGAACCAATAGCTCATCTAGTTGGGTATGTGTGCTGCAGACTTCTTCGGTGCTCTTAGGGCCCGTGTGTATGATGACGAAGTAAGGAAATGGGTTGCAGACATTGGAGTGGAAAATATGGGCAAGAAGCTTGTCAACTCTAAGGATGGTCCACCAACCTTCAAGAAGCCTGCCATGACTGTTGAAAAGCTCCTCGAATATGGTTACATGATAGTAAAGGAGCAGGAGAATGTCAAGAGAGTTCAGTTAGCTGACAAGTACCTCAAGGAGGCTGCTCTGGGGGAAGCTAATGAGGACGCCATCGAGCAGGGCACTTTTTTCGGTACTTGTGACCAATAGTTCCTAAGTTTCTTGATTTCATGCTTCAGTTTTTGTCTTATTGTACCAAACAGGGGAGTTGCTGCAATCGGTTGCAAGAAGAACTATGTCATTGTTGTTGTGATCGACCACAAACATCCATAAATATTGCTGCTGCAACTGCTCAGTGATAACCAATAGGATCCTCACACGTTAAATAAGAGTACTCCTTGCCAATAGAGTGATAACCAATAGGATCCTCACATGTTAAATAAGAGTACACCTTGCCAGTAGAGTGACAATATATATGTCTGAACTTCTGTTGATATAGCATGATTGCATTTCTCACTTGTGTGAGCATTTCAGAATTTGCTTTATGCTAGCTCTCCTGTTTTTCTTAAGCTTATAGAGGTCACCATATGCGCTGTACCTTTTCTGTCATACTTGTTTTGGATGTATCCTTTCTGATCCCATTCATGATATGTCAGGTAATCAGGCAGTACCCGTCTGAGTTTCCAGTGGGTGACATCTTCATATCAAGCTGATTCTGCTGGTCCTTCAACCAAGTATTTAATTCCATATGAGGGAGTAGCCGTTTGTATGGTTTCTGCTAAGACGTGTAACATCACAATATGCTGTACATGCGATTGCAGAGTAAGGCATTGGTATTGGCTGGAAAAGTGTTGTCAGAGAGTATAGATGCTGGAAAGCACTATGGAGGTCAAGGACCTGATGTACAACTAGAATTTTATGAAACAAACTTTCTTGTGCAAGCAATGGAATTCAATTTAGATTGGTGCAAGCCTCGGAATTTGATTTGGTTTTAAATTTGTTATGGTGCTTATCACAAATTTCATGATAGATTGAAACTTGGGTTCCATGATCAACCAAAAGTTGTTCCCTCAAGCTATAAGTGCCACAATCATGCATGGCCACTCTATTCACCCAGCAAAGGAAATGAAAATTCTAGCTGATGGCTTGCAGCAAATTTAGCAGCTGGAGTGGTAGTAGTTTTCAACAGTAGTGGGGTAAATCAATCATATGTATCAAGGGCCATGGGATAAATCAAAGGCCATGGATAAAGGGCCATGCATGATTGTGGCAGACCTCAGAAGCATACAAACTGGGACAACTTTGGTTGATCATGAAACTCACTTGTTTTGATATGCCTGCAGCTCAATTCCAGTGGTAATGAAATTTGAGTTTAATTGCTCAACTGGAAATCCCAATTGAATCTAGCCAAAATGATGCAAACTAATGACATGTTAAGCGTGTTCAAAATTATGTGCTGGTAGTATGAAAATTGTCAAGGGAACTTCCAATGTGTTAACTGGTTGAGCCCCAACTTGAGGCTTTATGAATTGCTCAACAGTTACTGCATATCGCCGTCATTGCGAGCCAGATGGATACTAGATCTTGATTCTTGGTGTTCAATTGATGTGAATTCTGTGATATGTTTCTTAGGAAGGAGGTGTCAGAAACTGATCACTTAGCTAAAGATATCTCATTTCATGCCAGCCAACTGCTTTAGATTAGAACTTTCAATCAAATGGCGAAGAACTGCCTGCAGAGGCTGGACAGTATGATTCAGAATATTTGGGAGATCTAACGTAGTATGTTGGCACCTTGAATGTATTGTGGCTGATATACACGTGTGATGTGGCTATCTCATGGAATTGATGAAAACAAATTCACCTATACCAGTTTCTAGCAAGAATTAGACCAATGCATATTGGGGGTGGGGGTGGGGGTGGAGGTGTGGAGGTGGAGGTGGATGTGGATGGCTGATTGAACTTGAGCCATCACAGCATTGGGGGCTCCTCTTGTGCATTTTTGTCAGTGCTTACTGAACTGCAAGCTAGCTTCTACCTGTCCATTAGCCATAACATCCCAGAAACCTGAGTAGCGTTGGATTTATTTTAGATTGACAAGGGTGAAGCTTAGAATGTGTGTACTTTGGCCAATGAGATTGTAGCTAAGTTGGTTAGATGTGCGGGGTTGAAATCTGGAGCTGGGGTCCAGTGGCACCAAAATGTTTTATTCTCGTCTAAAGCTTCTTTACTTTCCTTTCCTGCTGCTTCCTGTGGAGGATGCATTGGTGCCAGTCCAGCATCGCAATGCAACTCGAGAAAATCTAGGACGTACAACAACAATGGCAAGATGGAGAATATGAACAGGAGTTATCCATGAGCTGCTAGAGCCTGAACATGACAGTGAGCAAGTGGTTTAAGTGTAAAAGGCCGTGCTTGCTCTGTTGCCACCTTTCATGTGCCAAATCTAGTTATCATATATGCGCCCGGCAAGGTATACCTTTAGTCTAATGGCGGTTACTGTACAGGCAGAATAACTTATTCTCCCCTTTGCAGCCGTTGTTTCTATAGATAAATGTGCAGCTCAGCCTATAATAGTCCCTATGTCCTGACCATGGATTGCATCTTTCTCGACTGGGCATGTATTAAGTGTGTGTATTGACATCGTGCTCGCATGCATGCTGATTGACAATCTCTTCAAAAGCAGGGTCAGGTGGAGTGAAAAAAGAGGCAGCAGCAATACCCGCGGAGTATGCTAGCAAGCCAGCAGCCCCTGGGCCAGACAATACCAAACCTGCAGAAGCCAAGTCCCCCGCTCTTGTTGGAGGGAAGGAAGAAGTGAAGGCAGATACGGAGAAGAAGGTTGAGAATGAGGAAGCAAAGGTGGACAATGCTCCTGTTATTGAGGAGAAGAGAGAACTGAAGGCAGAATCAGCAGGGGAGGTGAAAGAGGTAGCTAAGCCCATTGCCCCTGTGGAAGCAGAGAAGGAAGATGTGATCAGGACAGAACAAGGTGCAGGGGAAGCGGTAGTGGGGCAGGACCAGGGTCAGAAAGAGAATAAGGAGGCACCCCAGCAAGCTCCCATAGCTGCTTCCAAGCCAGAGCAGGCCATGAAGCAGCAACATGGGGCACCTGGACAGGGCAATGAAGGTCAGGACAGAGAGCTCTCCCGAGCTGTGGTGACTGATGCCTTGAAAGGCTTGGCAGGTGCCATCATCTCCATCTTCAAGCGTTGAGACAATGATTGCTCTCACTCCTGTTAGTGAATCATGCGTGCGTTTGCTTGTACTCGATGTTTTGTGATGTATTTGTATCGTTGTTCCTTAGAATGGAGTTTTTCCAACTTCTTTCCTTCTTCCTGAAGAATAATTAAGCCTGCTCTCCATCTTTCTTGGTATGCAAATCATTATGAAGTAGCTTTCTGTTATGGAGCACATTCATCACATTCATGTGTTGTTCACAAAGCCAACCACCCAGGAAAGGGTATTCTATTGGATTCGTACCTGCTAGTCATCATCCTCGGGTATGCTAATGAAGTGTGTAAGGGGCATTTCGTGTGGATCTCTCTTGGAAATAGCAACATCTTACCAATGTTATAGATATTTTGAGCCAATTCCAATGATGAAATACTAGTACTAAGGTCTCTCACAGCTACACATAGTTCTAAACAACTAATGATGCCAAGATGGTAAAGGTTAATATGTACGCTTTCTAAGGCAACATGTGCTTGTAATGGGAGAGCTCCACTTGCACCTTGCAAGTATTGTGTGGTATATCTTGCCTCTTGAAATCCTTCATTTTCCACCCTTACCCCTTGAAGCATGCCGAACTCCCCATCACTAGGTGGAAAATGTTAAGTGCAAATTATTCAATCTATAGACCAAATTTCAATGGTCAAGGGTAAGGCTGATTGAGTTGCTTATACGATTGAATGTCTTCAACTCTCATAGCTTCACTATGAGATGGGATTGCTTCTCTACTCTTCATGCCAACACTTAGTTTGCATGGACCTAAAGGCTTCTCATGGGGCTATTCCTAATGGAAGAATACTCCATGCAAGGTAGTAGGACTTGTTTGATTCATAGGATTTGGAAAGTGTTCTATAGAGCTAGAGGTACGTCTATTGACCCACTCTCCTTGTAGATTCTCCACAACCTCATGACTAGCTACAATTGCTCTTCTTGGAATAGAAGATTCAATGTTTTCTAATATATTTTCCCTTGTGATGTTTCTTGAACCTCAAAGATGAGTGAGTTGGAGGTCAGATCATGGGTCATAACTCTACTATAGCCTTGACTTGCTAAATATTGTACAAAGGTTTCGTTCGCATCAATGCTTTCAAAGTGGCTTGCAAAGTCTTCTGTTTGCATATTGGCCATTCTCTTAATGGCTCTATTGATAACAGCTTTTTGCTATTGTTTTATGAGTCTCTCTCTCCCTTTGGTTTTCATCGACATGTGTCATAGACCTCAAATATAGACACAAAACATGATTATTTTCTAAAACAAAAGACTATATCCAAGGACTAAAAGATGCAAATGCATTGAATCGGTGTTTCATATCACCTTATGGTATAATTTTTTCTAACTCGAAGTATATTAGTGCATGATGCGTATAGGTGTTACTACCCCAATGTATATTTTTTACTAATCCCAAACACATTGGTGATGGATGCATGTAAACTAGTACCAAGGTGTAGTCAATATCTAACATTTCTTCATCCTTATCTAACATATAGTAATCCTAAACACGTTGGTGTAGGATGCATGCAAACTAGAACCAAGGTGTTACTTATATCTAACATCATTTTAAATTTATTTTTATTAAATAATTAAGTATTCTATTTACTTTTCCAAGTCCTACAAATAAAAAATATTTTTAAAATGATGTAAGAATAGATTTGTTGATATTACAAAAGGCCATAGTGTTGTAAAGCTAAACTTATGATTATTTTAATTATTTCTTACTCATAAATTTTGAATTGTGAACTCGAGCTTATATAGGGAAAGTACATATTTCATAGGAAAGGTTCTTCCATGTGAAAGATTAGTGATTATATAAAAATTAAGGTATTATATGGATTCTATGGGGTATTGAATGTACCAAATATATTTTCCAATGAGAAGGCTAGATTAAGAATTTCTCTACAAGTACCAGTATTTTGTGTGATTTGCAGTGAAATAGATCCAAAAGACCGTCAAGTCGAGCTTTAGAAGCAAGAGAGAGCTAAAAGGGCTAGAAGCAATCAAAGAAAACTTGGTTTTTATGCCCTTCTTTTGCATGCAAAAGTAGGGAAGAAGGTGGTCTATGTCTTGTGTCCTCAGCCTTTAAGTTCAACCTTGCTTGTAAAATGGACACTCTCTTCTTGTGCATAGAGGTATGTAGTCCAATCTCATGTTATCAAGCTTTAGAAGAGAAACATGAGATTGAGGGGGGTCAAACTTTAGTCCACATCGTTAAAGTGCTAAAGAACCCCTCTAGCTATTTTGATTAGCATTAGTTGCAAAGAACACAACCTAAAGCAAGAGAAAACGCATATGCCACCTTTAGATCTTGCTTAGTACATGCTCTTGTAAAATTAAAGGTCCCACCCACTCCACAATGTTCAAAACTTGAAAAGTTACATCCATAAATCATGTCTAGTATCCACATCAAGCCAATAATTCCTAATATATGTATGCTTCATCAAAAGATATTTGCAACCCAAAGCATAGGCAAATAACATGAAAAAAAGAGTGTATGTAGGCAATGATCCATAGGTTCATGCATGCTATCATGCTATATATCAAATATATGCATGAGTGATGTACATAACATCATGATCAAATTAGGAAAAATTGACCTAATAAATGCTCCCCCCTCCCAAAGAAAGGAAAAAAAAACTGAAAGACTTGCCATAGCCTTTGCTAAAATTTCCAATGTCCCCATCATGTTCCCTAGCTAGTAGAACCATCCTTGAACTTTTGATGGATTATGAAAGGGCCTTTTCGTCATCTCTAGAACATGGTATTAAGTTGCACATACTGCTTGATATATTAATGTAATATCAAAGAACCTTCTACAATGCTCCTGTGTTCTTCTGGTATCAAGTTGTACATATTGCTTGCTATAATGGTGCAATACCAAATAACCTTCTTAAATGCTCCCAGTCTTCTTATAATTGTTATCAAACAAATCTTTGCAAGTTAGAGATGTGTACATGGATTAATCAATAGCTTCTCTCTTCATAATTCCTGTTACAAATCTATCAAATTCTCTCAAAACTTCTCCTTTATCCAAGTTTCAACATAGAGTCCATTGCACACTTGGATGCTTTGCTTCAATAACCAACATTGCTTTGCTTCAATAACCAACATTGCTTTATGCCTATATACAAATTGGGATGTGTGAACTACATCAATGCCTTAAAGGTTGTGCAATAAGCCCACATTAAAATTTGATATTTCTCCCACTCCATAGGATTTTCTACTATCATTTTAATCAAGATTATATGTAAAATCCAAGTAGTCTTCCTCCCCAAGCGATTGCACTATAGATGGCAGGGTATTGAAAACTATTGGACAACAAGCACAAGTAGTGATGAGAAGAAGAGTTGAGGATGATCAATGGCTTTTGGATTTGAAGGTGAAGATGAAAGAGTGGGGATCAAAATGGTAGTGCACATTGAGTCCCCTTTCATAGAATATTCTAAGCTAATTGAACTACTAAAAAGTCCCTTTTGTTGCATAAATGCACAATTTACTTTTTTGGGATGCTTAAAAATCTAGGAAAATGTCATAAACATAGAATAATTTGGAAGGCAATTTTCAATAGCTTAACATATTCTTCAACATCCTCAAAATTGAAAGCTTGTGAAGTTGGTGCACTAATTCTACTATCCTCAACCAAAGTGTGATTAGCATTGAAATCATAAAATAAGTAATCCATGCACATTATTATGATGACAAGACTAATCCTTGATGCAAGGATTGTGTCTCATTCAAACATGTAGCAATACTAAAGAGAATACTTGCAATCTATAGTGCCTTTAGTTTATTTATTACTTGAAGTGATGCACAAAGTATGTTTAATGTTGAAAATAGGTGTACTCTTTACATGTCTATTATTTAAGATCTATAGTTTTTACATCTCTATTATTTAAGCACAAATCATGCTTAATACTAAAAATAGCATACTCTTAACCTCTCTATTATTTCAGTGCAAAGCATGTTTAATAGTGAAAGTAGTGTACTTTTTACATCTCTATTATTTAAGAGCTATATTACATGAGAAGAGGCTTAACACAAAAGTTTAAGATGTATTAACTATGAAGTAAATATTTACAAGAAAAGTGCATTGCCCATGTCCAAAATGGAGTGGAGTATGAGCTTGATTGGAGGCTTGAACTAGGCTGCAATGGTTGAACAAGCCAAGGACTTTTGTTAAGGCTAATCTTGGCTACAATTTCAACTACTTTGATTTCCTTCTACCTTATGATCTTGTCTCTCTCCTTCTCATAGAGCCAATGGTAGGGTTCTTTGATTTTGTTAAATTTCCTTGTTCTCACGCAAGATGTACAACCTTGCTAACAAAATTCAACAGTTGGTCGTTTGTGCAACTAGCTTCATGTAGGATAAGTTTGCAAACATCTAGGAGTATTCAAGCCCTCGAATCGTAACACTCAAGTGGTTGACAAAGCCAAGGACTTGGGCCTCAATGATAACACTAAGAGTGAAACATCATAAGTGAGAAATAGATATTCATCATTAAAAGTTACTATAGAAGCATGTCATAAGCATGCATTTTCTAAATAATACCCCCTATAAGTTGGTTGGGACACAAAGAAGGAGATTGAAGGAAAATTGAGATAGTAGAAGCACCAATGGACTGAAAATTAGAAAGTGAGTGCAACCAACCTTTTTCTTGGAATGGTGAGGGTACAAAGCATATTGTAGCAACGGAACAAATGTTGCAAGAAAATGAATATCAAGTTTATAGTGTATTGATGACTAGAAAAATTACTTTATTCTTTAACTAGCAATGTTCATGAAATGCATTTGGCATTGCAAGTGATAGTAAACCATCTAATGATTCAAGTGATGGGCCACAATTGCAAGCAACAATTGTAGCATAGGCTTGCTGCATTTCACTAAAGGAAACAAAGGGTATTCAAACATCAAAAGTACCATGTAAAGAAATAAAAATTCAAAAAGGCTTGCTAAATTGGACAAACAAGTTCTTTAGGATTGTTGCATTGCAATGTAATACTCCAAATTTAATAATGCCAAATGAAATGGAAGTGACCCTAAATTGTCCATGTCCTGCTATCATCATATGGAGAGATAAAAATAAAATACAAAAAAGGTTACTATTCATTCATATGTTTCCATCTGGTATCAAAATAAGAAACATCAACCTCAATTGCTTCATGCTTAGTCCCTTCTCTCATGGTAGCAATATAATTCTTATTCATCCACTTATACTTGTTTAGGGTTGGAAACATTATGGCCAACCTAATTGGTACTACCTTTCTCGTGAAGGGGACAATTGCTTTTATTTATCGCCTTGGCTTATATGACCATGGGGTTTAAGATGGTGGTTTAGGGATTAACTCTTGATTAATTGAAACATGTTAGTTAGTAGATAGGTTGTCTCATATGTGTTCCTAGAATAGTATATCATCTTGTGACCTTAGATCTTATTATGCTCTTTCAAGAGTATAGATGTCTTATTTCCAACTACTTTGCTTATTGCAAGTTTTATGATTTGTGCAATGCACTGACTTATGAAGGAGGTGTGATCATAGTGGCTAGGATGGCACAGTTATTCGCATTTTAGATGCAACAATGCATAAATAGTTCAAAACTTAAAAGTGTGTGATAAATGGAATTCACTACATAGGCTAACATGCAATGTATATATTGGGCAAGAACTCCAAAACTTGATAATCGATATAATAATAACGTTTTTCAATCATATATTTATTTCCATTAACTTAATAGCTCGTGATTTGCTAGCATGTTGTGCTTACTACATGGGGGTATAAGTAGGTTAACCTGGTTTGATTTTCGTATGCTTATTTCAAGGATTATTTGATGCATTAGAAAGGACTACTTATTGATTGTGTATTCTGATTAAACTTTGTACCAACAAAAGTTAAGCCTTGGATGCATGCTAGTTCTCCCCCAAGGCTAGGTATAGAGCCCTTCATAAGGGGGTCATTTTTTTCCACTCCAAATGCTAGGGTCCACACTGGACACAAGAGGTCTCTCTAGAAGGATTAGATGTTGGCTCTAGGAGGTGACAAGGGTGCCATGGGTATTTGGCTATGAATTCCTTTCATATCTAGGATTTGTAAAACCCCCTATAAGCTCGAGATGGTTCTCTTGGAAGACCCAAAAACTAGCTAGGGATGGATTAGTGGTTTCTCCAAGAAAATTCCTATACATGGACTATTAAATTGATATAATAAGATAAGAATACCCATCTTGAAATAAAAGATTTATTTTTTGAAAGGATTGTCTTCTATTGTTTTCATATTTGTGACTAAATTACATGAATATTAACATGTTAATTAAGAAAATTGTTTTTGGTGTTGAACTAAATGTGGTAGGCAATTGGATAACTAAGAAAACCTGTCATGAAAGAGAAGTAGAAGGATGGACCCTAATGGATTTTTCCTATGGTAGAGTGGTCTTAGTTAGTTGAGAGATTTCCCCTAGAAGAAATAAATTAAGTGAATTTAGGAAGGGTTGAATGTTGACCATAATAGGAAATTATTATAGACCTTGACTTTGTGTTGTTTTAGGGGACTATAGTGAGCCTTTACCTTATGGATAGAGGGGTGGACGTACTAGGTTTCCCCTTGTTTCTCACTCTCTTTGGACCAAGCATGACATGAGTCTACTTTGGATCTAGTTGATTTGCAAAAGCAACTATCCACAACCAATGTTTTAGAAAAACTATTAAGTGATCGTAGAAGTTATTTAGGAACCTTGTTAGAGGTTGATCATCATCGCAAGTGGAGTGAAGATTTCTTTGTGAGGTAGACTTAAGCAACCCTAGGCAACAAAGTCGAGATATTCCGATTGTGTCACCTAGGCATATCTCTTAGTGAGATAAGCACATCACAAGTGAATGAGACTCTTTAAGTGAGTTGCAATCTAGTCTCCTTTTGCGTAGCTAGTGAAGGTAAGTGGGATCAATAATTATGTCTCACGACATAATTATCAATCTAGTGAGTTGCCATCTAGTCTCCTTTGTGTACCTAATGAAGATAAGTGGGATTGATAAATATGTCTCACAACACACCCATGCCCAAGAAGTAGCACGTGTAGACATAGATTGTTTGATGGGGTGTTGGATTTATTTACTATTTTTGCTAGGTGTGTAGCAAGCTTGGATAGATTTCATAGCACTATGTGACATTATAGATCTAATATAGCTCCGAAATCAGATGTTGAAGAATATTTCCTCATGAAGTTGCTCTCTTGATTCAATGATTGTTATTGTGCATGTTGAGCTATGATCTTGGCTATTGATGATGCATCATCCTTGTATACACACACACAAAACATAGGATACAATATCTTTCAAAGCCAACATAGAATTTTAGATAAAATGGAAAAAGTTTCATTCCTAGCATGTCAATTTTATCATTGTTAAGATATTTCTTACAAGAATACTCTAATAATATCCCTATATTTTAGCTTTTTGTAACTCTTTTTAGCTTTTTATAATCCTATATTGTCATTTGTCTAGTTGTTGGGTTTCATGGAAATTTTTTAGCTTTTTGTAACCCTTTTTTGTCACTTGGCTCAATTTTTGGATCATCGTAGAAATCTTTTTGCTATTTGTCATTCTTAATATAAGAGAAGGACTTAGCCATGCGTCCAAGAAAATTGGATCAAGTTGAAATGTCAAATTTTAGAAATATTCTTTATTTTTATACTGTAAAATTTAGTTTAGATTTTATTTGCCAAAATTTGATCAAGATAAAGGATTGAGAGTTTTATGGTCAATAATAAGTTATAATGAGCTTAGTGGGATCCTAGTGTCATTGATGTTTTGACTCTTGTGTTCCCCTTAGATTACTAGTTATTTGTAAAAATTTGAGAAGTCTTTAGCTTGGGCATGGAGACGTGCATCTTAATAATTGTTCAAGTTGAAGAATATTCTACTCTAAAGTAGCTTTTGTACCCATATTTTAACTAAATTTGTAATCCCTTTTTGTCAATTAGTAATATACAAATATTTTAAATGTCTATCATTTGTCTTTCTAAATACATGAGGAGGGGTTGGCCATGGGGCCAAGAAGACTAGGTCAAGTTGAAGATTTTGAAATGTTATGATCATTGTCAGATTTTATTAGAATTTAATTCAGATTCTATTCTCCAAAACCTTGTCAAGATAAAGGATTGAGAATGTTCTATTTAATAGAGTTTTATGTTTAATAAGTACTAATTTTAGTGGAACCTTGATATCCATATTTTGGCTTTTGTGACCCCTTTGAATTGCCAACATTTTGTAAAACTTGGAGACCTTAGCTTTGGCTATGGAAACATTGAAACATCCACCTTGACATGTATTCAGGTTGAAGAATTGATGGAGCAATGTTGTGCCCGTGGTGCCCATTATCCTCTTCGAAAGTCAAGGGCCCCTTGGGCACTAATGGGCCTTGTGCACGCTTGACAGTTACCTCTGATATCTGCTTGCTAAGTACGCCAGGCTGGGGATCTACTTTTTGATAGGCCATGTTTGGTTTCTTGATTTCAATAGTGAGGGGCTCGATCACTCCAATATTTTTAGTTCGAGACTTGGCCTTTTGTTTAGCTTTCCTCCTACGCCTCTTTGCTTTGGACATAATTTGGGCTTCTGATAGAGGTGGCTTAGCAGGGAGTTTGGGTACCCAAATCCAATGATTTCCTGCATAATACCCTTGAGCCCGAAGCAACGCCTTGGATATCCATCGTGGCGTTGTGCTAGCTCTCCATCGATGCCTTCGTCTATAAGGCTTGGGCTTCTTTCGTGGTCTTCTACGATATTTTTGAGTCCAAACCCTATCCTTGGCCTTGTCTCCTAACCTTTTTGTCTCAAGTACGGCCTCACTCGCTGGTTCTCTCCGTTCAACCTGCGCTTGTATCAACTCTTTCAACAACTCCTTGCTCTCATTACTAGGCTTGCTTGGTATGTCCGAATGCTCCTTTCCCTTCCTTCGAGGTTTGGTGAGGTCACCCTTTTCATTGCCTTTTTGACCCACCATTCTCGCTATTTGGAGGAACATAGAACAGGACTGGCAAGCTTTCTGTTTCAATAGTTACAAGGATTCTGCACTTCCCTAGAAGTGCTTGTGGGTGTTTCCCATAAGGGTTAAGAGTTGCATCAGTCAGTTTGAGCTCTGGTTGACCTAGTAGAGTCCATGCCTCGTAAGTCAAGACATTGAAATCTGCTCCTTCATCAATGAGAGCATCAACACTATGCTCTCTTTCTGCGGTGAGTTTGACCCTAAGATAAGCAGGTGGTACTATGTCTTCATCTTCCAGGTCCTGGCTTGTAAATTTAAGCATTCTGACCGATGCCCTTGAGTTCTCGACTGCACGACCAGATGTGGATTCTCCACTGCTGTCTTGGGTTGTCTGTGCAGTGTTGCTCAAGGTACATCTCTCGTCATGAGTGTCATGTCTAGTCATCTTGGCATTTGTAGCTTGTTGATGTTGCATTTCGCTCTGACTAGACATGGCATGAACACAATGTCTTTGTGTTCTAGTGATGTGGCCTTTTTGCCCTTGATGGCTAGATTGGCCCGTTGAGGTTCTAGGGTCTCTGTTTGTCTCTGTTCGGGTATGGGCTTTTGGCTGCTCTTTTGCACATGAGAATCCATGCTCGTGTAGAGCCATTACTTCACTAGGGTCCAATTTGGGAGGCCTGTCACGGCGCGCGTTTTCTCTCCAACCTACTCGGGGGAGGTGCGGAGGGGGCAGAGCCCCCTCTGCGGGGGTCCGGGGGGGGGGGGGGGCAGTCCCCCCCGGCCCGCAGGGCCGTTACGGTAGACGCCATATGCAATTTGGAGGACCGTTTATAGCCAAATTTTGAACTAAATGCTCTACATTTTAGCCCAGTGATGGATCTATTATGTGCCTTTAGCTCTAGGTAGCCTTTGGGGTCAATCTCGGGATTTAGATGTGTCAAAATTTGTGTTCTAGATACCTGTCCGATTTTGACACTTTTTTGTCCGATTCTCAGATGTCCGATTTTCAAGAGTCCGATTATCAGAATCGGACGTCCGATTTTGGGTTGGCCCGATCGGCCCAGTGGTCCGATTTTGGTCACGTCCGATTCTGGGACTCGGATCGAAAAAGTGGTCCGATTCTGGGAATCGGATCGGACAGGGTGGTCCGATTCTAGTAGTCGGACGGTCCGATTCTGGCTGGTCCGAGTGGTCCGATCGGACAGGATGGTCCGAGCGTCCGAGTCCGAGTGGTCCGATTTCCAAAATCGGATGGGTTGGTCCGATCGGACGGTTGTCCGGACGTCCGATTCTCAAAATCCGACGTCCGATTCTGGGACTCAAACGGCCTGGTCCGATGGCGCGGATGACGGCTTGCGAGTTGGACGCGATGCCTCTAGGCTGATGTCTACTACACCGAATCGTCCAGCGCCTTTCAGATAGGTGCAGAACACTACAAGGGAATTCCAGACATGCCTGGAACCACTGTGGTGCTCGAATCGAATGGCACTCCAAGGATCTGTGCCCCTATTTTTCTATTTTAGCCTGTTATACAGCAACAGAGAACCCTACTATTTGTTTCTTTTTCTTTGTTTTTTCCTATCCTAATGCATCCAATCACAAAGTAAATTCCTACACTACTTTATTCCACAACATAAATCTCAAGAAAGCAAAACACCTACTTGCCAAGGAGATCGAATACCATCTTCAACCCCCTCGCTTCCTACCTATCTCAAGCACCAATTCAGGGAAACCCTTACTTTGATGCTCGATTCGAAGCGTGCAAGCGCTCAAGGCTTGAATCCGTTGGTCCCGGCAATGGAACCAAAATGTGGGAGCTTTCACTCAACCACCAAGACCCACGGACCGCTTATTGTTTCAAGCGTTCCAAGCCGAGCACTAATGGCTACCTCTCACATAGCCGACGCGCCATCCATATCTACGGGTGTAGTGAGCTTACCTTGATGCCGTTCGAGTTACCTCCTCTCCCGCGCACTCCGGTAGCTCCACGATCCAAGTGCAAGCTTCAAGCAACCTCCATCCTCAAGCTCCACGCTCCAAGCTCCATTTCCGCGAGCAAGACAAGAGAAGAGAAGAGAATAGAAGAAGAGAGGAGACGATGGAGAGCTTCTCCTCCTCGGTCCCTCACCCTCACACACTCACTCCCTCACACTCTCGCACTCCCTCTCTCAAGCACAAGCTCAAGCAAGCAAGAACAAGAAGAAGAAGAAGAAGAGGAGAGCTACTTTTGGCCACACACAAGAATGAGCTTCTCATTCACTTCTCAACTTTATATACAAAATCCTAAATCCCTTTTGGGCGGTCATCCCCTTTTCTCCTTTTTTTCATGGCCGGCCGTAGCCTAGGCCCTTTTTCCCATTGTCCTTCTATCTTCCTAGCTTCCTGTCCACCGCCCTTCTACATTTACAAATTGCACGGGCGTTCTTTTACAAGATTTCAGGGTGCGCCTTTTTATTTTAAAATGCGCCTTTCCCCTTTTGCCTTTGCCTTGGACTTTTAAGGTTGCCCTTGCGCTTTTGGCCTTTTCTCCTTTTCTTTCTTCAATCGGGCTACCTTTTTTCCGCCTTTGCCCTGCATCTTTTCCACTTCCTTTTGCTTTCTTCGTGTTGGGGTTAACAGTTTCATCTGCTCGTGTGCCTTCCTGAGGTTCATCTTGCATTGACAAAGTAGGGCCTACATTCTTTCTAGCTCTTCCTTTCCTTGGGGATTAATCCTTTCATTGAACATAATTTTAGGGAAGGGAACCTTGTAACCATACAGATCCTCAAAAGGAGAGACTCCTATGCTTGTAAGAGTGGCATTATTGTAAGCAAACTCAGCTAGATGCATCCACGCATCCCATGCTTATTGCACATCATGTTAGTAATGACGAAGGTAAGTCTCAATCCAATTTTTTGAGCCACTCCATTTGACCATCAGCCTAGGGATGATAAGCCATGAATGGAGCTAATTTAGTCCCCATAGAACTATAAAAAGTATGTTGAAAATTACTCATGAATTTGGAGTCATGGTCATGGACAATGACTTGAAGAAGGCCATGTAACCTAAACACCTATTCCAAAAATTGATCTGCTACTTTAGATACTAAAATATGTGTCTGGGGATAAAATGAGCTACTTTTGTTAACCTATCCACCACCACTTAAATATTGCTTCAACCCTTCTTGGTTGTAGGAAAACTAGTGATGAGTCCACAGTAATGCACATCCATTTTGCTTCTCGAAGAGGCAATGGCTACAATAGACCTCCTAGTTATGTGTGATGTTCTTATTTTGCTAACATGGAATGTAGCATGACACAAAATCCTTCACATACCTCCATGAGTCTTTCTAATGAAAGCTTTTTGAAATCCTATCATAAGTTTTAAAGACCCCTAAATGACATGTTATCAAAGCATACAATTTCCTCCATTATCTTCTACTTAAATGGAGAGGTGTAGGGAATACCAATCTTGCAATGATACCATATAAGAAATTATTGACTTGAAAATGGAAATTTGCCTCTATTAATCCTTGTTATAATTTCTAAAAGAGATGGCTAAACTATCTTCATCCAAATGATATGCCTCCTATAAGTCTTTGATCCAATCATGATGAAGTTCAGATAGAAGATGCTTTGCAAGCTAAGAGAAGTGGTATTAACGAGTGTTGGCCCATGAACATGTTGTACTTTCTTTGGGCCAACCTATATCCCTTTTTCGCTCACAATGTATCCCAAGAACTCTACTTCAATGTAAATGAAGGCACACTTTGTCTCCTTAGCAAAGAGTTTATGCTACCTCAAGATATCGAACACCTTTTTATGTGGGCTAAATGGTTCTAGAATTATTTGCTATAAATGAGAATACCATTAAACAAGACTAATAAAAAATTGAAGAAAAAGGACCAAAACATCTTGTTCATCAAACTTTGAAAGGTGGCTAGGCCATTTGTTAATCCCAGTGGCATCATTAGGAAGTGATAAAGCCCTCTATTTGTTCTAAAAGTTGTCCTCAACTCATCACCCTTTCTCATCTTGATTTGATGATAACGTGACCTCAAATCTATCTTTGTGAAGAATTTTGCATCCTTAAACTCATCCAAGAGATCATCAACCCATGGGATAGGGTACCTATTCTTGATGGTAATCTTATTCAAATCCCTATAGTTAATACACGTAAGGAAAGTAACATCTTTCTTCTTAACCAATAGCACTAGAAAAGCATATGGGGAAAAGCTACGTTCTATGAATCCCATCTCCAACAAGTCCTTGATATGCTTGGCCACTTCTTCTCTTTCACACTTTGAAAGTCTATAAGGGGGTTTTATTGACGACCTTTGAGTTGGGCTCTAGATCTATATGATGATCAACTACTCTTTTTGGTGGGAGAGTAGTGGGCACTTGAAATAGATCATTGTATTCCTTCTAATAGAGATTTTAGGGCTACATTCCTTGCTAAATTCTTAGGCTAACCTATGGTTTCCTTATTGAGATCCAAGAAAAAAATCTAAGCCTGCTTCTTGAACTCTTTCTTGAGTTGCTTAGTAGTGATAAACTAAAAATATGATGTATATTGAACCCTCTCTAAATGTACTAACTTTCCATCAATCATCCAAACTCCATGTACATCTAAGAGAAGTCCAATGTGATTTTACTCAATTGTTTCATTCAATCATATCCTAGAACAATGTCAAAAAGATCCATTTCTAGTGCGATCAAGTCCGCTTGCACTTCATAATTTTAAGCAAGACATAGGTAAACCTGTGAGTACATTTGAGTACTAATTTCCTCATCCCCATTGGCTACTTGTATTTTGATTGGATGTTTCAATTTAAAGGGTAGAAATTTCAAGCCATCCATGGCTATTTTATTATGAGTGTTGGCTCTATCAACTAGAATGAAAACATTCTTCCCTTGGATGCTCCCTTGTATTCTGAGTATACTTGGGTTCCTAGAACCAATCCAAGCATCCATTGAGATAGAGTAGGCTGAAGTGGCAATATGAGAGGGATCAAATCCACAAGTATCAAATGGTACATGCCCATGTGGGTCAAAGAAAAAACATTGGATGAATCATAGAACTGCTCTTAAGCACCCTCCACATCATATTCTTCAGTTTCAACATGAGTCATTATATTTGGATCCTCATCCTCATCTTCATCCTCAATATCTTCAATGACAAACATACCATTAACTTTAGCCTTTTTTAATGCACATTTGGAAGCATGTTCTACTATATGTTTCTCCCCACACTTAAAAAACAAACCTTTTTCCTTCCTTTCTTTGAATAGGTCCACAGGGATAAGCTTTTGAGTGCCTTGGTAGTTTAGTCATTTAGTCTTATTCTCTATTTTAAGATTGCTTGCCAGTCTGAAATTACTTCAAGGACTTGAAGCATTAAATGGTGGATAAACCAATATTCTAGAGCCCCCCACCAAATGCATGATCGTTGCCATAAGTATTGCTAACTTGTCCCTTCTTTAAAATAGTTCCTTAGATGTCTATAAATTGGTTGAAACGTAGACTCTCTTCTGTACTTCTTCCATAACCTTTTGCAAGCTCAATAGCCTTGAAAAGGGTGGTGGGGTTTTTGTGCCATAACATTTTCCACAACAATGAAGGCTCTAGGCCATACATGTACTTATGGAGCTTCTTGTCACCGCTTATGCTCTCCACATACATAGTGAGATTGAGGAATTGGTTTGTACAATCCCTTACACTAAGTCCTCTTTGCTCTAGTCCACACCACCTTCCATAGGTATATTCTCTTTCTTAATATACCACCACCAAGTGTGTGCAAACCCTTCCAAATGCAATGTGGCAAAGTGGAGTTTATGATCATCAATCCTAGGAAATATATCAAAATATGAATCCAACTTTACGATCCAATCCTCTAGGTCAGATGGTGAAGATGATTGCCCATTATAGTTTGCTAATACCCTTCATGGAAAGATTGATGATCCAAAATATGTTGATCATGATTTATACCTATAAGACCTTCAAAATTTGATGATGATCTTCCATAAGGTGACTAAGAATTTGATTGATACCTTTATTTAGGTAAGGTACCGCTTAGCACTTGAGGGTTCATTCTGTGCACTTGTAGATTACTACCATTGACACTACCCAAGTAGTCCTCATTCCTTTGTAAAGTTTCACCTACTTCATATTGATTATTGGGTATCCATTGAGTAAATTGTGCTATGAGTTAATTATTAGACCCATGGTCTTATAAATTGAATCTCTCATTTGAGTTTTCAATTTCACTAATATGTCAATGGAAGACATCGTTTGGTGCTAGAAATAACCATCTATTCCACCCTTTCGAGCAATTCTACATGTCTATGAGCATGCCTAGCTTCATGTTCATACATGGTATTGCTGAGGACACTAAGCTCTTCTCATGTTTGAGCCTCTTTAGGGATTCCTTGGGATGTGCTATCCTATTTAGAATATTTTATTTTTTCATCATACTCCTCATGGGCCTTATTTTTCCCATTGTGACCTATCATACTAGTGCAATCGTACAGGACCCCTTCTCAGTAAATTGGCTATAACTTGAGCTAGGAAAATCTAACTACCAAAATTTTGGTTCAAATAAAAGCCTAAAATTCCCTTTTTGAGATGAGTACCACTAACTTATAACAAGTTCAAAATAGAAAATCTCACAATCCAATATATAAGTCTGAACTATCTAGTCCTACACCTTGTTTTAACTTGTAAGTTCCATGTTTTCACTTGTTTAACCCTTGTAAATGCTCTTTGAAGGTGATAAAACCTATAGGGAGCTAAATAGGACTTGTGGGAAACCTATACCACTTATACTTGACCTCCAATGATGGAGAATGTACCAATAATAACCTATGTAAACCCTATAATGTCTAGTAAAGTGCCATGTTTTTCCCTAATTTGATCTTTAAGAGGCTTGAACCTTCATGACCACTTGAATCCTTATTCCTCCATGCATGGTATCTATGAGAGGAATAAAAGAGAAAGATAGGCAACCACATGGGCTCTAAGACTTGAGGGGTGTACAAATTTTCTCCTCAATCTAGGTTGTGCACTTCTTCAACATTGTCTATGTGAAGGAGGGTCACCTCTCTTTTGTCTCACATATTCTCACATGGCATCCATTTTTTCTCACAAGAATCATAGATATGGCATCTCAATGATACTCTAAGAAACTAGCATGATGTGCAAAGACTTGAAGGAAACTTTTAGCTCATTCCATGTAATGCAATAGAATGGAAATGGAACTAATAAAATGGGTAGGAAGAGGGATTTACCATGCAGTGACACTCCTGAATCCTTCAATTCAAAGAGTATTAAGCTCTCTTTAACCCTCTATGATTGAAAATCCAAGTGGTAATTGAAGGATACCCAAATCCAAGCTCATAAATGCTCATTGTGTCAATTAATCTCCCCATGTGACCAATTCTTCCAAGATTCACAAGTAGCCTTGTTGTCAATGAGATATTTGACCTTGAAGGAGTAAAGACCTCAATCTTGAAGCATTAAGGAAGGGAATTTAGTGATCACTACTATCCATGCTTCATAATAGGGAAATGAAGCTTAAGAAGAGGAGAAATACACCAAATCTTGGCTTGAATGGGTAGAAGGAAGGTTGTAGATGATTCCTAAGAGCATGTAGGATGGGATAGAACCTAGAATGACTAACATTTGAATCAAATAATTTTGTAGTCCAAAATCCTCCTTATTTAGGTTTGCTAAGATTCAAGAGAAGAATAATACTTTCCTTCGAGAGGAACAATGGATTCCTTAGCTTATTGCCATGGTGTGGATTGACATTGAGCAAGAATAAATGCTATTTAAACCTAAAAATCTCAAAAAAATGAAGATATTTATTGCTGCCCCTAAACTCAAGTAGTCCTTGAAGATTTAAGAACTCAAACTTGTGTGATGGATCTTAAAGGAAGAGTAGTAGGAATGATAGAGCTTCCTTGAAGAATGTATAAGCTCCCTAAAGAGCTACAAAATGTGGCATCACTTGAGCTTCAAGACCAGGCCTCTATCCTATAAATAATGCAAATAATGTTGATCTAGCCTGCTCAACAACATGAATTTCGGGCTACAATCTTGGCCTAAATGGTGTTCATTATACCCCTTCAAAGATAAGCTTTCATGCTATAGGAGTTTGATTGAGAGAAAAGGCCATGGAAAAGAGATCAAAATCTTTGAACATCGATGGAGGTTGAGATGAAGTTTGGAGAAGAATGGAAAGGTTCTCTTTCAAAAAAGTAGTGAAAACTTTAGCCTCCTCTAAAGTCTAATGACTCTATTTTGTCAACTTTTACTTGAGAAGTTGATCATGACTTGCTAAAATAGCATGGAGACCACCATTTTTACCACAAGCTCCATTAAATGCCTCCAATCATGGTGTCTTCTAATTGTAGCAACCCTATAAGTTACTACTTAGTCAAAATGCATATCATGTACCTATAATACCTATCTGAGATATGATTTTATGATGAAAAATAGGGAAAATATGTGTGGAAAATGAGAAAATCAAAAGGGCCTAAGCTTCAATACCACTTGTAAAGAAGGAGGCAAAGAGGAGAGAGATATACTACATAGGAGAGAGAAAGATGAGTTGAGAGAGAAATACTAGAAGTAGAGAGAGAAAGAGAGAAAGGAGAGGAAGCCATAGAACTTGAAGGAGGAACTTGGAGATGAAGAGGATCTTGTATTACTAATTGAATGAATGAAAATTTAATCCCCTTACATCTTATACTCAAACTAGAGTGACCAAAGTATTTTCTCTCTCTAAAATAAAGATTATTTTACCTTCATTACACTAGCTGTCATGGGAAGACCTAAGAGTTCTTATTTGCATGAGACTTACTTGAGTGCTAAAGTCTGCATAAAATTTTCTCTACGTAAATAGTTTCTCCTAGCTAGGATTCGATTAAGAATCCTTTTATGATCCCTTACCATTTGATGCTTCTTGAAAGAATCTATATAGTTAATATGACTTTTAAACTAATGCTATGCTATTTTTTGACTGTAGATTACAACTTTGTTAAGTTTTGAATACAATATCCATCTAGGATTCTCAATATCTTAGTTTTGATTATGAAGTATTTGTTTTTTGTGGAAATAAGTTTAGTTTTTTAAATAGCCTTGTATGTCCAATTAGGATGACAATTAGGTCTTGTGATGACACCTATAATATGCATTAGAAGACAAGGTTCTCACCTTCTCATTTTATATGGATGCAATTAATAGCTATTAGACCCTTTATTTACTCAATCCTAGAAGAACAACTCCCAAATACTACTTTTGAAAAAATCAGCTATTCTTTTTTTTTTCTCTATTTTGTATATGTTAAGAAAATTTGATTTGTAAAAAGTTTTAATGTTTCATTTGTATACATTTTCCATTCGTTGAGCATCCTCCTCATGGGCCTTACTTTTCCCTTGGTACTAGTGCAGTCCTAGAGGACCCCTTATGCGTAAATCAGCCATAACTTGAGCTAGGAAACTCTGATTGAACAAAAAATTCAAATCTCACAATCCAATATCTAAGTCTAAATTGTCTAGTCTTGCACCCCATTTAACTTATAAGTGTCATGTTTTCACTTGTTTAGCCATGATTGTAACTACTCTTTGAAGCTACTAAAACCTATGGGGAGCTTAATAGGACATGTGAGCAACTTGTACCATCAATACTTCACCTCCAATGATGAAGGATGTACCTATAATAACCTGTGTAAACCCTACAATGCCTTGTAAAGTGCTCAATTTTACTCTATTTTGATCTTTAAGAGGCTTGAACCTTCATACTTGAATCTTCATTCCTCCATGCATGGTATCTATGTGAGGGATAAAATAGATAGGCACCCACATGGGCTCCAAGACTTGAGGGGTGTACAAATTTCCTCCTCATCAAGCCAGGTTGTGTACCTCTTTGGGATTGTCAATGTGAGGGAGGGTCACCTCTCTTTTGTCTCATCTCATTTGCCATCTGTTTTTCCTCACAAAAATCATAGACATGGCATCTCAATGCTACTTTAAGAAACCAACATGATGTGCAAAGACATGAAGCAAACTTTTAGCTCATTTCATGTAATGCAATAGAGTGGAAATGGAACGAATAAAATTGGTAGAAACAGGGATTCAGCATGTAGTGACAATGCTTGACTTACCCTTCACAATAGAAATTTTCATATATATTTTTGCTATTCACAAAAAATGTATATTGAGAAAAAGGGGTTTAAAAAATGCCTTGGTAAATTGATCAATTATTGAAATGAGAAGTGATTTATGATCCATACAACTAATGAGGATTCAATCAATGCATCATTAATTCTTAAATCTCTCTCGCCAATGGCTCATGGCTTAATAATAGAAGGAGGGTAAGAGAGCCAAGAATTAAGTACCTTTTTGTAACTGGCAAAGCTTGATGAATCAAATTTAGTCAATAGTAGCTCTCATTGCTCCCATATGCCCCATAGCTTCAATGCTTTGTCTCCCGATAATTGACTCACTATATCATCCCCAAAGATAGATGAATCCTTAAATTTAAAGAGTATCAAGCTCTCTTTTAACCTTCTATGATTGAAAATCTGAGTGGTAGTTGAAGAATCCCCAAACTCAAGCTCATAAAAGGCTCATTGTGCCAATTGATCTCCCCATATGACCAATTCTTCCAAGATTTACCAATAGCCTTGTTGTAGATGAGATCCTGACCTTGAAGGAGTAAAAACCATGATATTGAAGCATTAATGAAGGAAATTTAGTGATTACTACTATCCATACTTTATAATAGGGAAATGAAGCTTAAGAAGAGGAGAAATAAACCAAATCTTGGCTTGACTGGGTAGAAGGAAGATTGTAGATGATTCCTAGGAGCATTTAGGATGGGATAGAACATGAATCACTAACATTTGAATCAAATAACTTAAAAGGTTCTTAATTACATCATTTACTTGATTGCTAAAGTCTGCATATTTTTTTAATTTCTATAAGTAGCCTCTCTAGCTATGATTTGATTAAGAATCCTTTTATGATCCCTTACCATTTGATGTTTCCCGAAAGAACCTATATAGTTAATAACTTTTAAACTGATGTAATATTGTTTTTTGACTTTAGAGCACAACTTTGTGAAGTTTTGAATACAATATCAATTTATTATTCTCAATATCTTAGTCTTGATTATGAAGTGTCTGTTTTTTCATGGCAAATTTGACATAATTCCTTAGGTTTAGTTTTTTTAGCACCTTTGTAGGTCCAACTAGGATGGCAACCAGGTCTTGTGATGATACCTGCAATATGCATTAGAAGACAATGTTTTCACCTTCTTCTTTTATATGGAAGTAGGTAATAGCTAGACCAAAAATCACTCTCATTGCAATAGTAGTATAAGCTCTCCATCAAATCTAGTCAGGTACTACCGATGTCTCTACTAAATGGCCAATGTTGGTGCTTTTAGTTTAGGAAAACGATTCTACAATTTGTGTCATGAAAAACCAATAGTGGAAATGTATTCATAGGAGCTAAGCCCAGAAAGAATGTTACATTGAGGCCTAGTTCAAATAAATTTTCACTATCCTTATGGATTGTGACAGTGCAATCATGGCATTGAGGTAAGCTAGGAGTATATGAAACTAGATATTAAGTAAGGTATAAGAGTTTCAAATATCTTTTTGCTCTACTAAGGCCTTTGTAATTGTGTGGTGGAGGGTGTAATTTCCTTACATCAAGGGCAAAGAAAACAAGAAAATATATAAAAATATGATTGAATTAATTCTCTTGTAACTCAAGAAACAAATCTCTCTCTCTCTCTCTCTCTCTCTCTCTCTCTCTCATATTAACTTAAAAATTTTATTCTTTCTTTCACATATTATAAATGCTAATGCATAGGTACACACATCCTTTGCCTTCAGATCTAAATTTTTTTAAAAAATTAAACTACGTGGGTGTATTATAGACATGTAAATTTTTTGAATATCCACACATATTGTTTAAGCTATATAATACACATTTTAATGTAAAAGAATATCGACACTAAACTAATCACATTTGAGAATTAACTTTCAAAAAAAATTATGTGCATGAAGATATTCCAACTTACATTATCTTTATTAGCAAGTACCTTTATACTACAACATCTACCCTAATGTAACTATAGATGCATGTATTTTAAACACTTTTTTTTCTTTATAAATAGACAAAAGGATCACATAGAGTCTTATGAATACTATCATAAAAACCTATTCTTTTAAAATTATGTGATATACTTACATATATATAAGTGAACCACCCCCCCAAGCAATGGAGATAGAGGCTTAGGTTAAGTTACATAATAAGTCTAAGAAAATTTAGGTGAGTAAGATCCCTCAAGTCTTTAGGTAAACAATTAGCTAATTGTAAGGAGATTAAGTTTTGAGTCCTTCAAAGAAAGAGTTGCTCAAGTTGAGATTCTTATAAGACGTTAGGTACAAATGATTGGGCCTAGTCAAGTAGGCAAGTTTGAGTATACCTAAGACAAGTGTGAGTTGAAACTCTTGCTTAAGTGATTTTCCAAGCCAAAGTCAAAAGGCTTAGCTAGGTATAGGTAGGTAACGCCTAACTAAGGTAAGATTGAGTCTAGGTTGCCTAAAGTCTAAGTGGTCCTAAGTAGGGGGGCTTAGGTAAGCTTGGTTAAGCTTAGAACAAGCAAGCTTGATGTTGGATAGACCTCATAGTAGTAAGGAAATACAAGAGGCTAGGTGGCTTAATGCTAAAGCTTAGAAGTGGTAGACTCCTTGGTAGTAAGTAAAGCTAAGCAGAAAAGTTGGGTCGATGAATTCTCTCTCTCTCTCTCTCTCTCTCTCTCTCTCTATCCATTCTCTCACTTCTCTCTCTATCTAGATCTACTCTCTCTAATCCACACACACTCTCTATATCTACTCCCTCTCTCTCTAAACCAACTACTCCCTATAGATCCACACTCTCTCTCTAGATTCTCTCTCTCTTCTCTCTCTTTGTAGTCTCTCTCTAGATCCACTCTCTTTAGATCTACTATATATGCTATGTATCTAGATCCATTGTCTCTCTACTCTATTTCTTTCTAGATCTACTTTCTCTCTCTGTCTACTTTCCTTCTAGATCCACTCTAGAGCTAAATTCTCCTCTCTCTCTTTCTCTAACTAAAATCACGCTAATGGAAAAATAAATATCTTAAAAGACTTAATCTTCTTGAACTCCTTTGGGATACAAGGAAGAAACAAAAAAATACACAAGAAATTGTTAGAATTAGGAAAAGAATGGAGAACTGGAGCACTTATTTATCAAAGATGATAGTACAAAAATGAATAAGGGAAACTTTTGCTTTTAGGTTTTTACTAGTATTAATATAAGTAATGGTACATATTGGTATATTTATTGATGCTTATACTAATAATGATGCAAGTAAACATATGAACTATCATTTTGAATATACGTAAATTTTCACAAAACCACTAGAATATGGCATCAAATTCGCATCTCTTATAGTGAGGAAATGTGGGATGATATGGAGGAAACTAGAGAATATGTCAAACACCCAAGGAGAAGAGGGCAAAATGATGAGAATAAAGAGCCTTGGTGTGAACATCTTAGTCAATGATGTCATTGAAGGTAGGATATGTCAAAATTTGTGTATATTCATAAGACATATTAAAAGTATGGCATACTATTCTCTAGGTCTCATTATTACAACTCAAGACCTTTTGGAAGATAATTTCTAGTTGTAAAAGAAACTTTTTCATGA
This sequence comes from Lygodium microphyllum, assembly GCF_053477565.2. NCBI lineage: Eukaryota > Viridiplantae > Streptophyta > Polypodiopsida > Schizaeales > Lygodiaceae > Lygodium > Lygodium microphyllum. The sequence continues at coordinate 47,090,069 of NC_141156.1, forward strand.
ATATTGGTTTCTTTATATTTGTATCTTGGTTCTCTATCCTTATATTTGATTTTATCTATATATTTCAACTTTTTGGAAACTTTTTATGATAAAAAAATGATAAGCCCACTAATGAAAGTTCCTAGATATTACACAACCATTTGTTGTATATGTGAACCTATGTTTTAACTTTGTGGAAAAGAGTTACTTTAAATGAAATAGCTCTAGCTAAAACATTTGCTTAACCATTGAAAATCTATTCATTGACAACACTTTCATCCTTATACAATGAAGTCTTTACACAATATGTTTTGTGCCCTTTAAAAACTATTAGAGTGAAGGAGTTTGTCCCAAAATGATGCTTATGGTGGAATAACCACTAAAGACCACAATAATCAACATGATACCAAATATTAAGGTTTATATTTATATATGACTTAACCTCGTTAACATTTTATTATATGTTAATTGTTAAAGTAAATGTTAGTCTATTAGCCCAAAGAATGAATGCAATATCAACCTTTAAATCACCCCAAGAAAGAAAGAAAGAAAGACTAAAAAGGAATGAACTATGACATGTTAAGTTAAAGTAGCTCAACCTCATGCCAAATCATCAATACATGCTAGGTAATGATTCAGCTCTTACAATATAAACTATTAACAAAATAAGCACTCCATTAAATCAATATGCATTTGTTACTTATAATATAATTTAAGCTATCGTATATTGCCCAATGAGAATTGATGCGTGACACATTCAATTTTTAAAAATGGATCAAACTCAATCATCTATTTCATTACCTCCATGTTTGTTAAACACACATAATAGAAGCACTATTGGATGGCATATCTACCCAAATGAATGACATCAATGCTAAATAATATCAAACACTTGTATCAAGTAATATTTGAAAAACTTAAGTGCTAAAACATTGAGACCTACAAAGAAACTCCATACCAACCACATATACTATCAAGATAAAGGAGGCTACGTGCCTAACACTCTCAATTGAAATGAATCAATTGAATGGCAAACATTTTATTCTCTTCCTTATACATTTTTCTAAACTTATCTAGATTTTTAAATGAAAATTTAATCATTTTAAAATAGTAAAAATTGATTTACTCTATAAATGAATTATTTAATTAATTAATATGTTATTATTTCAAATAAAAAATTGTGTAATAGAAAAACTTACTTAATTCATAAAAGAAAACTTTCTAGGTAATTTTTGGTTTTTTTAAGTGTTAATTTGGAGACTAAGCACATACTAGGCTACAATAAGTTTGAGGACAAAGCTTGAATAATGAAAATGTCCAAATTTCTTATACATAATAGTATAGGGTAAGGTTTGCACATATGTTCTTTTGCATTGAGACTTCCAAAATCTGGAATGGTGTCCCAATTTGGAGGTTTGTCAATTTTTTCTTAATCAAGAGCCTATATAGAATTTGCATTGAGATTAAGTTTTTGTTATTTGAAAAGCATGACCACATTGTTGAAAATGATGACTATAAAAATGCCTTATATGTAACGCATTAGAAGCTTTGAATTTATTGTCTTGATATTTTAGTGATACCTTTCTTTGGATGATATTTCATTATTTTAATTTTCCACAATTCTGCATTGGTCCTCTTCTTATGAATGATTGTTTTCTTTTATAAATTTCCTCTTATAATTATTTTTGTGCTACACGAGATACATTTTCAAAGTATTTTGCCTCATTGTAGGTGCTTACTTTTTTCTTTCATCTTGTTATTTTATTTCTCTTGGAGCTAAATGTAAATTCATTTTTTTCCTTAAAATTTTCATGATTTTTAGGACATTAGATTTTCTCTTCTATGGTTCATCATGCATTTTATATAGTTTAAATCTAGTAAAGATGCTATTACAGACTCCAAAATGGGAGATCCATAACTCAATAAAGTATTTGGACCATGGGATTATATTTTGGCTACAAATGTTGAAGACTTTGCATTAAGAGATTTTAACATAAGCTAGACTTATTAACTATGCTAAACTTATTAACTACTTATACAATACTTTTGTATAAGATACCTAGAGGTATAGCATATGAAACTTATAACATCCTTGACTAGAGCACAATGCAAAAAAAAAAAAAAAAAAAAAAAAAAAAAATGTTTATTAGAACACTATGTATACATGTCCTTGGAAGTGATTTGAGAAAAGCATGTCTTTTAGTAGCATGTTAGCTAATTTAAGTTGTAAACCAAATATATGATTCAAAATATACAAGCACTCTATACTAATATGTGCATTCAAATAATAGCAAACCAATTTTGTAAAATGATGCATGGAACATAACATTTTGAAATGTTATCAAATGATCTTTGAGTAAATATGTGATATTACCACATGAACATAGGAATTTTGCTTGTCTTTAAAAGACATGTTGATGTAATGTTGGCATTTCTCCTCCATTGCTTATTTTGTAGTTCACTTGATAAGGCATAATATGTCTTTTCTTGCTATAGACCTACTTCACTCAACCTTTTCTAGGGAAGGATAGGAAAAATTCACTAGTGTTGTTATCACTACAATATAGTCCTGGATGTTGAGAAAAACCTTGTTTTTCTAAGAGCTTTCTTACACTCAAGATAAGATCATAGTTTGTAATGTTTTCATCTTTGCACTGGTGAGTCAAAATGGAGCATAATGCATGGGTCATTACTCCAAAAGCTTCTTTGGGATTTCCATCTGGTGGGAGGGCATCTTGAGCAGGTTCATAAGCTTGGCATGCACTCAACAAAATAGCCATATCACTCTCACCTTTTTCATTGGTGCTCCTTGTAAAGAATGACCCTGTTTTTTTTAATTCTTGTGCTAAGTTTGTTTTGCAAGAATTTTTTTGACTTGCAAAACACTTAGGCTCTATGTTATCGATCACAAGATGCTTTGGTTTTTGGATAAATTGCAACTGATCATCTTCACTCAATCTATTGCTACTTTCTTGTACTTTATGCTTTGTCATTTGTGGCATGAGAAGATTGTGAAGTATTTTCACCTTGGAGCTTGCATCATCCATAAACAAAGAGTAAAGTGTCGCCCGTATCTTTCCCAACTTGACATCATTACCTGATTTTTGCTTCAAGATTTCAAGGAGTGTTGAGAGGGGCAAGTATCTCTTTTTTCCTTCATAGCCATTGTAATCTTGTTGATTCTCTTGAGTCCTACATCTAATATCACTACTTTCTTCTTCTTCTATCAAGGTTGGAAGGCTATATCTCAAGTTTCTAGAGTGTGCTTCTCTCTTTCCATTAGGGTTAAGACCATGAAAGAAGCTATCCCCAATTTGTTCCTTTTCATATCGAACTAGACCACCACTATGGCAAGAGTCTGCCACTATAGTAAAAGCTACACCACTTGGTAGCAAGTTCACAATTTCTCTAAAGTCTTCATCTGCCAAACCAATGTAAAATCTGTGTGTCACTAATTGTGAGTTGTAATTGTCATAGACATACATAAACATGGCTTTTAACTGTGAAAGTTATGACCTACTAAGAAAATGAAAACTTTGCTATCTAATTATTTTGATTTTGTAGAAAAAAAGAGGCATATGCTTTGATGAGAGTATAATAGGATGGCGATTTATGTAGATTGAGTAGATGAACATGAACCCTAATTTTAGTTTGGTAGAATGTTATCATCAAATCCTTTGTAACTTGCAAGACATAATATGTGTAATTTACCAAGATTTTAATCAAACTAGTACAATGGTCTAAGGTGGAGGTTAACCACTAACTTGACATGTAGAGTCTATCAATGCTAAGTGGATTCACAAGAAGAAAGCCATTAAACAAAAAAATTTCGCACTCACTTTGCAAGCATAGTACAATGAACATTTACCGTGTAACAATGTTATTTCAATGAGACCTCCCTACACTACCATGATGCAAGCATACCCCAATTTAGCAATAATTTTGTAAAAATTAAGCTCATTTATATACTCTTTTGGCTTGTGAAATTATGATTATATCATAATGGCTCACTTAACTTTTGGAAGGATAACTACAATAAAATCATTTTGTTCATTTCATGTAAATTTAGAAAGCATGGGTTTACTAAATTGGTCCTGGTCCATATCTATCCTTTGGTCATGAACTTTTATATCATTATATCAGATAGAAAAAAAGGATCCTAAATCTCTTTTGCAAGTTTTAGTTTTCTCGTAAGATAAATATTTGATAGGTGCCCTTTAGATATCAATAAATTGGTTGCTTTCCCCTATGGAATATATGGCCCTTGTTTGATTTGCTTTGAGCAAATTCAGGTCATGCTTAGGTGATGGTTGGGACAAAGGGCCCTGGTGTTCTTGAAGAGGAATACTACCCCTAATTGACAAGGCAGCAAATAGTGGTCCAAATATGTTCCTTTTTACAAGTGTAACTAAACAAGACCAAGCCAATTGTACAGTTACTCCACATCAACTACCTAGTGTCCCTGTAACCATCTCTGACTCTAACACAATACATATAGCCCAATGTTCATGCAAGTTCAATCTCCAGCTCGAAGCAATGGATCACAAGCTTCATGAAAAACACTACCCAACTTAGTCAAAAGAGTTTCCTCCAAAATTAATGGCTTTCTCTCATGATAGCTACCACAAAACATAGAGGCTTGTGATCCCAATAAACTTATTAGTATCCAGAAACTAAAACAATGGTATCTAACTCCAATCACTGCATCTTCCCTAGTTTAAAAAAATATGTTGACACCTCCAAACTCATTCACCAAAACTCAATCAATCAGTTTAGAAAGTCAGAAGATAATCCTAAAATCATGAGTTATGGAAACAAGGCTAATACACATTGATGGTGTGTTGATTAGTTGGGGTGAGGAATAGATTATGCACACCTATTAATGAAGCTATAGATGCTAATTTGATACTTTCTCTATATGCATAGACCATATACATTAATGGCTAACCACAATATAGTAAGGGAAGGGATGTAACATCTTTAGGCAATAATATAGAGGGGATGATAGCCAGTTAGCATCAAGGTTTATTAGAGAAGAGAATGAAGCCTAGTAATAAGGAAAGAGAGAGTTCATATTAATTATGAATCAAAGATAGGGCTGTCTCTTGATAATATCAAAAAGAGAGCTAAAGAGGTTGGAGAGAGCAGAAGATAATTAATGTAATTAGCAAAGAAAAGGGAGTTATGGATGGACTAGGGAGGGAGACAATCCCTTCAAAGGTGGGTTATTAGCATATTGTGACCTCAATAAGGAGGTAAGATAATGGTCATTATGCAATTCAACAAGTAGAATTGGGTGACCCATATGCAATAGTAATATACCCGAGGCCATATACGTACATAGATTAGATTAATCAATGGATAATCCATCTATTATTCTATTTATCAAATGTTTACGTAGTTATGATGTGGGTTATTTACAATATAAGCATAAGGTGGTTGTAATATAGTTAATATTATAGTTCAAGTTAATACTTAAACTCTACTTATAATAATATAGTTAGATGATGTTTAATTTAGTCTAATCATATTGTAAATAATATACATATTCTCTTTAACTAATTAATTACTTTATATGTGTAATTCATAGTGAATAATAATGAATATGAATTTAGTCATCAACAAATTTCTGGTTAGTATAGTTAGCTATTACGTATTATTTAACACTTTGGTCAATTTGGTTGTTGAGGTAGTATAGGTTACATAGTAATCAAGTATGACTAGTTAATGTTAATAATACTCTAGTTAGCTAGCTATGAATGTTAAACATTACTAGTGAATGTTATCAAATCTTTAGTTTAGATAGTTGGGATAGTTTGTTGCCATTATTATACATAACTTAATAATGTATTGCTATTATGTATTACTTATGTAATTATGAGTTCAGTTAGTCATGGAATGCTTACTTCAAAGGTTTTTCAAGGCAAAACTAATGAATTTTTTATTTAGAAGTTAGTGTGGTCTACTCATTCAATTCTTTCTCATGATTGCGGGCTTGACTACATTAAAGGCAACTATGATCTTCATGAGTATGATCTTTGTCAACATTATAATCTCCTTTCAAAACTAATTTTTTACTAGCACCTATATATATATATATATATATATATATATATATTATTGAATAGTAATCAAAAGTGAAGATCTTGAAAGCATACAAGGGAATGCCACCTTCCCCCACAATTATAATACAACAAAAAGACTTGTGCCAACTCTTTGACATGTTCATGTGCTTGTATATATTATTCCTATCCTTTTATGAAGTTATAAGTTAATTCTTAAACAAGAAAATATTGAAATTTCAAAGCCACCACATCTCAACTAACCTGCTTAGTTTATGTTTTATGTTTTGCAAGGTACTCCTCATCAAGCCAACATCTTAGGATATACAATGGGTTTCCAAGAAAATCTTGTTAGCTACATTAATGTGTGAGTGTTGTTCATCTCATGCATTGTTCAAAAGATGCACAGTCAATTTGCCTAGATATGGTTGAAAATTAACTTCAATTGCACAAGATTGATAGGATTCATGATATAAATAGTTCCAATTACTAGATTAAGTTAGGACATGTCTTAGTATCATAGTTAAAGTTATACTAGTTATATCTGAGTATAGAAACATAAATTAAACTATCCACACTTTTTGACTTAATTAAAAAATAACTTTCTTATGCTTTAAAAATGATGCATTATGATAACTTCAAGTAGTCCATTACTAAACTCTAATGAGATATTTAAAGGAAACACATTGAGAATTTATATACAAAATATCATTAATTAAACCTAATGGCACATTCAACCTAGCTCTAATGGTTAATGGTCCAAATTTATTCATGTTTCTCTTTTTTCATTGTGGTAATGTATCACCATTGCCCTCCCCGCACGCGCGTGCGCGCGCGCGCACACACACACACACACACACACATACACCCCTTTCTAATCTATACAACAACACGGAAACACCAAAAGAAAAATCATCCAAAATACTAGCCAAGGGTTTTAAAGGCTTTCTCCAAGAGTGTTATCACCAAACTATTTTTCTTTTTGACTATCGTAACACATACTAACGTTTTCTGCACAGAAGCCACTCAATAATCCAAAGGAAAGCCAACCGCTACTCGTATGCATGAGTGGGGCGAGGGAGATACCGACCCGTGAGGAGGTTCATGTCGCATGGGACGATGCATTCGTCGTAATCACCATCGCGATCATCATGCTGGCCGCCATCATCATCATCATGATCATCATCGTCATGATGATGGGCATGAGGGGGAAGGCGGGTGCCATGGCCGCTGAAGTGGAAGAACAAGAGGTCGCCCGGCCGAGAGGACGACGCCATCCGCGCCAACGTCCGCCGGATGTTGGCGCCCGTCGGGGCATCCCGGCCGCCCACGTGATCGTCCACCAGCACCTCCACGTGGTCCGCGTCGAAGCCGTAAGTGCTGACGAGGAGGCCGTGCACCTGCCACGCGTCGTTCACGCAGCCGTGGAGCTCCGCCAGGGTGCCCGGGTAGTTGCAGCCCACCACGAGGGCCCTCTTCATCCTCATCGTTATCGTCCCTGCACCTTCCATTACAGCTTATATTATTGTCATCATTAGTAGGTTACTTATATTATATCTTTTGTCATCATTAGTAGGTGTTATCTTCTGGGTTGCAGGAAATCATTATTCATCGACTCTGTCTATCCTTAGGCTGATGATCATCAAATAGGTTGGGTGGAGAATTACCAGCCATGGCGCTGTAGTTGCCTTGATCGTAGATGTACACACGCACACGCTCACGCTCTCTCTCTCTCTCTCTCTCTCTCTCTCTCTCTCTCTCTCTCTCTCTCTCTCTCTCTCTCTCTCTCTCTGTGTATCGATTGCATTCTCCCACCACATTAATCCATCTGCTGATCGCCTGCCCTAATATATACCCCTTGCGCCACCTTCCATCTTACTTCATATTATGATTGTATCATTAGGCCTCCACGTAGAGTATTGCTTAGCATTGTCCTCCTCCTCAATTATCGACGCCATGCTTGTCGCTTGTTGCTTTCCTTTCCGTTAACTCGTGTCTTGCAGATTTGCCTTTGAAGGCTGGCAATATCGCTTTTAACCTTGCACATCGTCGTAAGCCCGCGCTCATAGCTACCTCCTCAAATGCTGATCATTAACGCTTTCGCAATCAAGCCTAACGACTATTTTCCTTGGATCTACCTCATCTTTGTAGTCTAGAGCTCACGAGACCACTCAATTCTTTGTTGGTCTCTTTGGGCTCACAAATTATTGATCTAGCCCATTGTTGCACCACACCTATGAGTGCACCCATTCCATTACACCATCAAGCAAGCGTGGACATGCTTAGTAGGCATGAACTAAGGGGCACATCTTTACAAGTATTTATCAGCACATTAGATCCACCTAAATCTCAACCACCCTCTAGATCCTATGCATATATTCAAGAATGTGGGGTCTAGCATATGGGATCACTTGATCGGGGTCCAAGATTCACAGCATGTAGGAGAGGATAGACATAGTATTGGTAAACGAAGGGGAGCTTGGCCATGAGGTAACAAATTAAAAACCATTCTACCACATACCATGGTTGTTAACAAAAAAATAGGAAAAGGTTGTAATGCAAGCCCTATTAAAGTTTCATACACCCATAGGCTACATGTGATGTTAAAAGGGGACCTTCATAAGTCCAAAAGAAGAGGCGTGGAGTACTTACTTAGCTTGAAGTTGCATGATTGGCACAAGATGATTATAGGTAAGTCAAATTTTGCAATTACACACATAATTTAAAACATTTATGTATAAATAACAAAGTGACAACATGCATGCGATGTTAGTAGTTTATACTTCCTACCACCATCTCACATTATGTTTCAAAGAAGCACGAAAGAGGACTTATGAAATGGGGGATCCTTTGAGTTACTACAGTATACTACTAGCTAGAAATTTTGATGTGGAACTTAAGATAATCTTTCACTTGCTTATGCTAATGTAATTTATATATATCTTTCCTCAAAGGTATATTTAATTAAAAACAATCGATCCCATGTTACTTCAAAATGCTTGAGTCATGGCAATTGAGATATGCTTGGTGGAGGGGATTTTTCTGCAAACCATTTTCATAAGACAACAATATCTCATAGTCCATTTGGTGGATGAGATGTCCATATGTGATACAGTCACATGCTCGATGGATGGTTTTTCTTGGGTGCCTCATGAAGAACCTGAAGGATTTCATAAGGCAAAATAAAAGGCCAAAATGTAGCATGGTTAAAGGTTCATTGATGCAAGAATAACTTGTATACGTCTCTAAAATTCCTACCTTAGTGGAATCCTCCCTCTCATGATTATGGAGAGTAGCAAAGAAGACTCAAAGATCACTACAAGGGATTAGGCCCATAGAGGGCCTCGTGATGCATTTTTTGAACCAAAAAGAAAAACTTACAAGCGTGTCTATAGTCATGTGATTTTAAAAATGCATCACAGTGTATAATTGTAAATTTTTATGACTTAATAAAGATTTTTTTGCAAATTTCATAGTTATATTCATGCGATGGTAAACATGCAAGATAAGGAAAAAAAAGCAAGGGAGCTACTAACTATAGGAGTGTGATCGGAAGCCATAGTTTTGCGACTACTAGCTCCTTGGTTTTCTTTTACCCTCCCTTGCATGCACATTGCACATTTTTTATACAAATTTAACCTAAATTCTATTAAAATATGCATACAATGTCATTGCCTGACATAAGAAAATGTTGAAGGATAAAAAAGATATAGAAAAAATTGTACTCTTGCTTGCATTCTAGTTGAAATATGAGTTTACATAAAGCCCAAGTTTGGCTTGCATAAAATATTTGAAAATTGAAAGCTACAAAGACTTTCAATATGGCATCCTAAGGAGTATGCCTTATTGGTCTAGGTGAGGCTCACAACCTAGGAAGTGCTTACTATGGACAAGGATTTGAATCTCCTTGTGACAGTGTATATATTCTACATGGTGTAAGCACAATGTCTTGCTCTTGATCATGCATCTCCACCTTTGTTTACAATGCTTTACTAAATATGCAAGCCATTGCATCATAAAGTAATATGTCATCTACAATCATGTGCATGAGGATATATGCCTCCATTTGTAAAACAAGGCCAAATGAAATAAAATTAAGCATACTAGTTATTAAAATAATGAGGTATGGATAAAAAATCCTAAACAATATCAAAAACCTCACCTGCATTGTTACACACTTAGTGACACACTACTATGAGTCTATACAACATAAAGAGTTGTTTTTACAAAGAGATAGTCAAACAATGGACCATATTTACACGTGTAAAAATGTGTTTTCTACACCTTGCACTCACCCACACTCTTACATGCTTAGACATGCGTTGTTAGTCTACACAACACAAAGAGATGCTTTTATAGACAAGTGATCAAACAATGGACTACATTTGCAAATGCATTAGGGGAGTTTTGAGGTCTCGAAAATGCCTTTTAGGATGTGGAGAGAGAGTGCTCTAGACCAATAAGAGCAAAGCCTCCGTAACGAAACTTCTATTTAAAAAAAATTAAAAAATCATTTTACAAAAATATATAAACATGATAATATTACGAATTTGTATTTTTATTATGTATTTTTAGTCTCTTATATTCGTGATTATAACATCTTTTGCATTAATGGCATAGAGTCTCGGCTACTTTTATTTAATGATGTTTCTAGATTAATGATAATGACTGATGTAATCGAAATTCAAATTGGTGAAAAGCATGGCGCTCAGTTTTTTCCCTCCTTTCTTTTATTCCTCTATTGTTTTTCCCTCCGTTATGATAGCCTAGTCCTCTCTCTCTCTCTCTCTCTCTCTCTCTCTCTCTCTCTCTCTCTCTCTCTCTCTCTCTCTCTCTCTCTCTCTCTCTCTGTGTGTGCATGTATCTCTCTCTTCTACCATGGATACAGAAATTCGACCTTCAACAAGGCATCCAAGCTCCCAAATCACATCCATATCAGTGTTTAACTCATTCCAAACTTATGGAAGATGGATTCCTACTATCATTAGCAAAGGTAGTTGGATCACCATGCAACAAGCAAAATGTGGAAAAAGGCAAAGACATGAGAGCTCGTTTATCTCTGCTTGGAAGGGCAGAATCCGAGATTTTAAGCTTGGAGAAAATAAGAATAGTATCAAAGAGGTACTAGTGCAACATGTGTTCATGCATAGAGAGCTGTGTTTGAAACCTGGATCTTCAAAGCTTCCAATGCATAGACCAAATTGTAAGAATTTGATTCTTAAAGTTTTTCCTTTCTTAAACATGGTTTAGGTTTTTCCATTATAATATTTGTTTATCTTGTAGATGTCTATCCCTCTAATCTTGAGGAATGGCAACCAGTGGAATCTATTATTGATGTTATTGATGTTATTGATGTTATACATGGTTCAATTGGAGAAGAAATGTATAGAGGTAGAAAGAAGACAGAGCTTGCAAAGAATGGAATATTCTTTTATGACCATTCTTATGTTATTCCTATGCGGCGTTGCCAATGGGGATCAATAAAACTCCTTCCTTTGCTAGATTTTTCAAGCTTCGAGTGGCCTTTGCCAAGTCCAGCTACTAGTGAGGGCTATAGATGTAAGATATTTTCTGAGATCCAGAAAGCACTAAAATCTAATATTTCAAGTAGGCTAAGCAAAGTTACTTTATTTATGCCTATTAATATATTTATTGATTTCTTCTCTAATATGGAGATAAGAATAACAAAAACCATGCTTTCAGTGAAGAGACTAACATATGATCATATCATACAATTTGTTGATGAAGGATGGGATACAAGGACAGAAGGAAAAATTATATGTAAGATAGATCAAGACTCTATAGCTTGTAAATATATGATTGCTACTCAAAATTTTATCCTTAGCTTTTACTATAGTCGAGGGCATTTTGTTGGTAGTAGTCTAGTTGCTTTAGACCAGAATCTTAATGATTTCAGCAAGGATCCTATTGTGGATCTTGATATTTGGTTCAATGAGGATATTATTGCAATCTTAAAGATCAGAAAATCATGTACGCTACATCAAGTGAGGATGGATTTACAAAATGAAGACATTGAACTACCATGCTCCTTTGTATTCCAACTTGACAAGAAACGAGTAAGTTTTCACATCATATTATATGTACTTAAATGTATATCAAGATCTCACTTTCTAACTAACAAACATTTGTAATTTATTTTTTACAGATATCAAAAAGGAGAGAAAATAAAATACACTGCAATGACATTCAAGAAAAGATATCTTTACTATCAATATAAAATACATGTACAAATTTTGTAGCAGATGTCTATCTGCCATCTCTATGAGATATACAAGGGCTGAAGGGCAAATTTCTATATATGAAGGCCTACAAGGCGATATGGCAAAGCTATTTCTTTTTTGGAGAACTATCCTTTCTAGGAGTCCTTTTGCCTTTCTTTGATGTCTTGGGTATAGAAGGTGTTGAAGCTGTGGATTTGCCTTCCGTGGTTATAGGCACCGCATCTCCTTCATGGTGCAAATCCCCACCAATCTCTGTTGTTGGTTGTATACAATTGACAATCATATACTTCAAGAGCTTTGCTTTGATGTACCAAATATGCTCAGATGCATAGCAATCCTTCGAAAACTGTCACACATTTATAGAAAAAAGAGTTTTAGTTCATTATTGCTCTTACAATAGATTATATTTTTATCATCAATGGACTATTTGCAATTAATATCTATCTTAAAGTTTAGCATCTTTCATATTACCTTTACATGTTTATCATCATTAAGATAAACAAAGTTAACCATTCTTCTAGCATTTGCAATCACCCTCCAGCCACAAGAATGGCTATCATCCTGATGGGGACACTGCAACCACCAACACAAAGTAAAACTATAAAGAGGACGAATGGTAGTTCATAGAATAAACTCATGTTTCAATTATTTTAATGAATAACTTACCGCAGCTTGTCTATATTGCATTGTTGCAAGCAAATCAGATGGCATAGGGGGTCTTTTCTCTAGCTCTTCAATTAATCTTTTGGCACCTCTATATATAAAATATGTTAAAATTTAGAGTACTTACAAAAAAAAGAATTGAAATATCAAGGAGCCCTTGGATAATATAACTTACAATTTAGCATTTCCATGGCTTCCTTTCATAGAGTTGATTAAAAAGCATTGCTTATCCACAAGGTCTATTGCAATCAAGCTCCAATGAGAACTAAAAGCAATCATATATCAACAAATTAGTAGGATAAAATCTCAAAAACTCTAATAGAATATTGAATCACTTACTTTTCATTATATGGAATTATAAGCAGCTCCAAAGTATCGAAGTCAATCAAATTGAGCCAGTGCTCAATAAAACTTGCATCAAGCTCATTCCTCATAAAGAATGAGATAGATGGATCAAAAACCTCAATTTTTTGTTGTATATCCAAAGGAAACTCATGCATTATACACCTAGAAAAGGCATAGAAATAGTGAGTATAAACAAGAAAAATCTTATTGCTAAAAAAATATCAAAAAGTATAAGTAATTATGGATGGACATACCTTAGGCCAGCAAGAATAAGACTGTCATTTACTTCTCTTATTTTATCCTTAAGAATCTGAACACATGCAGCATCAAAGGAGATAACCTCAGTTCTTTTGCCTAAGTCACTAGGTAAGAAACAAAACACACTGAATCCTTTTGGATTAGCTGCTTCAAGAAGGGTGGCTAGCTCATTTTCAAAGGACTCTAGTTGCTCTATTTCCCTTTCTTCAACCCTTTGCCTCCTATACTCTCTCCATTTATCTGCTTGTTCCTCTTTAGCATTCTCCTCTTTTTCATGTTGCCTTGTATCCTTCTCATGGGTGACATCCTCAACCCTGACACCAGAATCATCTTTCTTTCTTCTAGTTGGGGGCACATTAAGGATATTAAATGTCTTCATATCAGTGAGGGGAATTGGCTCAAGGACCTTTGAAAATCTATATCTTAGCCTCCTAAGAATTACCATGTCCTTGTCCATGAGTGTGAGCCTATGAGCATGAGCAGCACAAATGTAGGCATCTTGGAAAAACTCAATTAGAAAATCCTCTGTGGCTTCTTGTATACAATTAAGAGCTGTTCTTGTCCATCTGAAACTATCCAAACTATATCTGTCACAAATTTCCCTGACAAGCCTCTGGAAAGACAACTTTGGAATTGCATTGTCAAGAGCATTTACTGCCTTCCTAATCTCCCTTAGACACCTGACATTTTGAGAAAACCTTCTCCTTGGCTTTGATTTTCTAGAGAGCTTCTGAGGCTTTGAAGACTGATGTATCTTTGATGCTAAATCCCTAGGATCAATCTTATCTTTTCTTGTTGTTGCCTTAGTCCTAGACATCTGCCAAAAAAACATATGTTACTTCTTCTCCAGCATGTAAAGCAAAACGCGAGTCCCAGACAAGAGTTATCTATGCTGCATGGCATTTTCTCGTATCAGCTCAATTTTTCTCGAGCTGTCTAGTGAAACGCGAGTGTCAAGAAAGGCGCCTCCTTGCAGCTGCTTCTTTTTGCGTTTCACCGAACTTGTTGTCCATTGTGTCCAGTGAAACGCGAATTTAAGCCAGGAAACCTGCTTGAAGTACCTTATTTTCGCGTTTCACCGGACAGCTCATGAATAGCATAAAAATTGAAAAAACAAAAAAAAAAGAGCTTTGATCCAAGGAAAGCTTTTAAGATTACTTAAAATATCCACAGAATTAGGGAGGAAATTTGAAGATTTCCTTAAATATCCATAATATTAAGGAATGCTTTCACTGTGGGAAAATTTCTTTTGTAGTGGTCTAGAGCTAATAATAACATAAAGGATTAAGGAAAAATATCAAAACAATGCATTGAATAGAGCTTGTTATTGAAAAGCAAGATGCAGAAATCATACCTTCTTTTTAGCTTGTTCTTCACAATCTTAGCCTAAAGATGACAATATGCTTGAAGGTTTGCTTTGTTGGGGAAGCAGTGAAATGGTTGGAGATTGGAAGGAAATGCTTGGAGACTGGAAGGAATACCAAAAACAAAGATGGAGTAGCGATGAAATGTGATGAAAGGTGAAGGCGGTGAATTTACATGGACTCAACGTTCTTCGCAAAGTGTTAATAACACACATGTGACGTACTCTCGCTTACCGAAATTTTTTATTTACTTGGAAAAGGGTTATTTAACACACGTGTGACGTATTTTTGGAAAAAGAGAATGCGCACGTCTTCTGAGGAGCTTATTACGCTGTGTTAAGTCAGACACGTGTACACGTATTTTTTCATTATTACACAAACTTTTTTGTTGGAACTATCACCACATGCTTAACGGTTGATATAAAAGCATTTCAAACCCATTTCTCCGACATTGTCTTCTTCTCTGCCAAAATTTCGTCTCGACTTCCCTTCAAGGTCCCTGCATCCTGTGTGGAGAGCAGTTCAACAATCTTTGATAGGTAATAAATTTTTTTTTTGCAAGCATTTTAACAAAATAAATTTGATTAATATAGAAAGAATGTTTTATAACACTTGAACAATTAAAGATGTTATGTGCTTTCTATCTTTCAAAAGCAGCATAGCTTTTCCAAAAATGATTATATCATCAATTTGTGTGTTTCCATAGAATTTATTTATTGTTCATGTTTTTTTTCTTCATTTGCAATTTTTGACCATCGAAACGCGAGACAATGTCTCTGTTGATGATATTTTGCTTAGTATCGTGTTTCACCGCTACATATTAGAATAATTTTTGTCTTCAAGCTAGTGTCCGATGAAACGCGATTTCTTCATAGGCATTTGCCTTACACACTTGAATTTTCGTGTTTCACCGGTCAACTAAAAAATTCTCCTGTTTTGATTTTTTTGTCTTGGAAAATCAATGTTGGGGCCTCTTTCCATGATATCATCTTGTTTTATTGGATATTGTTCTATTGTGCTTTTATTTTTCAGGAATAAATATTTTTCTGGTCAATATGACAAAGAGGAAGCTATCTCTGGAAGGAATGGATGAGGAGGAGATAATTGAGACATCTGATGATAGGCTCTTTGATTTTTTACACACCACTGGAAATTCTTCCAAGTTTTGCTATATCAGGAAAATTTTCAATGTTCCTTTTGATTTGAAGGAGTTATTGGAGGATCTTGATGATAAACTTAAGGAGTACAGATGTTTTTATGATAGACATGTGCAAGGTTTGGAAGTCAATGGATTTGTTCATTATAGTGATGTCATGGGAGCCACCAATACATCCAGGTCAACTTTGCTCGGCAGGTTCAACCTCATTGATGAGGAATTCAGAAAGAAAGAAACATGTTGCCCTTTCCACAGGTACCAACACCAATGCCTTCTGATCCACAAGGACGTTGGATTTATTGTGTATCTTCAGTACATGGAAAATTATTCTCCAGATATAGACCAACAGAGAAAGCTAGAGGATATTGCAAGTATGGATAAGGAGGTCGAAGAGAAGGAGGAGATGTTCCAAGAAGATGTTGAGAATCAACTTGTCCAAGGTTTTGATGTAGGTTTATTCAAGAGTGACAATATCACAATGGTGGAAGAAAAGGAGATTGAGCCAAGTGCACAGGTTGATGAAGAAGGTCCTCTTGCCTGTGTTCCAACATTTCCCACTTATCTTATCAACAAGAAGAGATATGTGTTGCTAAATGATATTCAACATCTTTTTGATCTTAGAGAAGATTATTGCTTAGCAATCCTTGCAGGTTGGGGCAAAAATAACATGAATTTTATAGGTTATGAACAAGAACCACTAGCAAGTCTTGATGTTGAGGGAGAGAATTTCCAAGATAGCTCTATAGCCTTACATACATGTATTAATCAGATCATAGAATACGAAAAGGGGGGGCTACCTACAGAAGAAGAGTTCTTGCAAGTCCAGAAGAAACTTCATATTGATGATGTAGGGTATGAAGAGAGATTGAAGTCTCCATCAGATGAGAAGCCCAAGAGTTCAATAAATCTTTATGATGATAGTCTTCTTGAAGAAGATGAACACCCTAAGGTATGAAATATAATTCGAAGTTACCCATTGAGTTTATGTTAGACTTTATTATGCATTATAGATAAATATCTTATATCTTGTACTGTTGTGGTTTGTTCTATAGATTGAGATTGAAGATCTGGACAACTTTCTTGGAAGGGCCAAGGGCTCTAGGCCAATGAAGCTTGGAAAAAATCAATGCCTTGGCCATTATATTGGAAACTTAAACAATCAAACAATTGTAATATATCATAGTAGATTGTCAAGCTCTCCAAGTCTACCAATGATGGCTTTGAGAGCTATCTCAAAGGTAATTGGATCTCAAGTTTTCAGCAGAGGTTTGGACAAGATCATTTTGGTGGAGAAGGAAGAAGCCATAAGAGTTTTTGGCTTTATGCCTGGATACAGTGGATCTAGAGCTGGATATTTTGGAGTTCTTGGCTCCTATTTGCTCTCTTATGTAGGAGATAGTAAGAATTTGAAGCTTCTTCCAGGCTATTGGAAACAAGAGTTTTTGAAATACAGAGGTCTTATTGAGTGGGATGAAACAAAAGATTCCTCTAGAGGCCTTGTCGAGCTACCTGAAACCAAGGACTCCTCTGAAGGCCCTGTTGAGGTGCCTGAAACTAAGGACTCTTCTACAACACAATCAGACTAGAAGATGCCAAAGATTAAGGGTTTCTTGAAACCCATCTTTTCCCAACTCTTTGTTTGGTTTGTAACCATTCTGTAAATATTTGCTTTGCGCAAGAATTTAAATATCTATCTTTTCTTCTTTGGGTAACAATTTGTATAGTCCTTGCTAAAGATGATGTATTGCTTGATGTGGTTGTATCTTTAAGCTTGAATTTATGCCAAATTTGTCGATAGAACCATTGAAAGACCTCGAATAAACTGTTGGCTTTGTGTCTTCCACCTCCATGTCTTGTATGTTTGAAATATTTTGTTCTTGCTTGATAATGTGATTTTTCCATACCTTGGGTTGACCAGATAGATAGAGATCCATATTGTTTAATAAAGTATGGAGCATGGTTGTATAGAATATGCTGCATAGTCAACAAATAAGGAAAGTTATTAAAAAACATTATATGAGTTCGACAATGAAGAAACAAACATATACAAACTTCTTACCATATAGTGAGTAAAGTGTTGATCACCCCAAGCTTCTGTCATCGCCTTTTTGAAAAGGTTCAATTGGTTTTTAAAGTCTTTGAGATCATCATCATTCCATTCAGTCTTATCACAATAAAAAAACACTTTGTCTAGTGTTTCCCAAACTTTAGCTTTTCTATTTCGAGCTTGTCCATTATCAGTGTGATCCTTAACTGCATTATGTGGGGATTTCCACTGATTAAATTTAATAGTTGAGCCACCATTTCTCGAGTTTATCTTGCCAAGTCTCCCATGAAAGCCTAAAAACCTTCTAGCCTTCACTCCACCAATAGATGGTTTTTTTGGGACACAATTACCATCCTTAGACTTTTGAAGATCTGGTTCAATAACAACATTGCCACCATGCAAACCAATTGCAGAGAGAACTTTTTCAACCTTTGTTATAGCATCTGTTCTAGTTGATAATGGCTTCAACTTCCATGCAAATCCTATATAGAGATGAACAAGCTTTTCGATCATCTTGCAAAGTGCATGAAGTGTACAAATATGGGCATTCGCTAAAGGAATGTCCAAGACTGGTTTAAACTGTGGATCTTTATTGTGCCTAGAGGGAGCTCTATTCCAATTGCTTGAGTTTAACTCTACAGCTGGTGACATGCAGTATAAGCAAGGAGATCTCGAGTTAGCTCCCTTTGATACATTATACATACATTTGAGTGTCTTTAGGTCACCAGCTATGTGCCACTCAATCCTGTAGTTCCCTAATCCTTCAACAAATAGCTCTTCTCCTGCTTGTTGCCTTTGAATAACATTAGGTATTGATGTTTGATGAAAAACCCAATATAGTATATCAAAATTCTCAGTATCTACCTCAAATGCTCCTAGCCACCAGATGTTATATTCAGATTGAACACTAAATGATGTTGAGTGATTGCAATGACTTGACGAAAGTGCTCTATTCATCAAGGTGATAGAGATTCTCTCCAATTTTTTACATTTCAGAATCTCACTTTCATCAAGTTTAATCACAAATCTAGCCACTCCATGTGCCTCTGCTACCGACAAGTCATAAAATTTGATCATTAAGCATTGTAGGGTCGGCAAGTCAAGGAAAATATTGTTAAATTCATTGAATGTAACCTCCTTTTTCTTGCCCTTGAAGCTAGCCTTGATATGAAAAGGCTCACCTAGAATCTCCATCACTTTGTTATTAACTCTTTGTCTGATAGTCCTAACCACAAATGGTTTCGGAAGTATGCAATTGTGTACCTGTCCTTGCTTCATATTTGATTGTAAAAGTTGGAAAAGTTGCATATAAGCATCTCGACTGATACCAATACTATCCAGTGTCTTCTGTACCAACTCAGAATCCAAAGAATGATCCTTCACAAATGACTCCAAGCATTGTTTCTTTGCCTTTTTAAATTTCTTCTTCTCCAAAATATCCTTTGAAACCACTGAAGAAAGAAGATGATAATAAAACTGAGCTGCTTTTAAAGAATCTCTTTCACTTGCATTTGGTTGTAGAAGAGATTTAAGCAAAATTAACATCACAAATCAATGCAAGTAGTTTAAATAAAGCCATATTTAAGATTTTTCAAGTGAAAAAAAATATATCTTGCTGCTTGGATTCTTTTACCACAGCCTCCTCCTCCTCGTTTGAGATTCTCAATATTTTTAAGAGCTCTTTGTCGATTTCGAAGGCCTAATAAAGTTTGCTTTTGTTGATAAGCTTTGATACGCTTTTCCAATGAATGAATTTTTTGTTGACAATCCTCTAGCTTCTGCAACAACTCTATATTGTGTTTCATCAAAAGATGATTCTCTAGTCCAATGATATCCTTTTCTGCAACAAGATTAAGTGTATAACCTAAAAATCCATTGTAGCCATCACCAATAAACCTCATTAATGACGAGCTATTATAGAAAGGAGGAGTGCTATTTCTGCTAGGATCTTTGGGATATAGCTTTCCATCTAACCAAAGATCAATATTCTTCTTTCCTTCAAACCTCAGTATATGTTTCATAGACTCTCTAACTATGATAGATTTTGTTCTCTTTCTTATCGGTTCATACTCACTGTCCAACTCAATATGAAGATGATAGAGAGGTCTTTTATGAGAGCTATAGAGATCATTAGATGATTGATCCATAGCTGAGTTATAGATATCATTGGGTGATTGATCCATAGCTAAGGATATGATTAGAAGCAAGAACGAAAACAAAGAAGAGACTAATAAGGAGGAGAAAAAAAGAAGAGAGAAATGATGGAGAAACGATGGAGGGAGACAATCGAGTATCCACCAAAATTCAAATTGAATATTACTTTTCACTTTAATGAGGAGAGGTAAGATCTTCATTATGACAACCTTGCCAACTTTATGGCGACCTAGATTTCTAGGTTTGATATGACCACGAGAATATCACGACAATGAGTTATTAACGAATTTTGATCTTTTAACTTACCAAAATATAAACCTTTTAAAAATTCTATAAAATGATTTTATTTCGTAAATTGTTTTCTCTCTCTAGGATCTCTTACAGGGCATTTTCGAGACCTCAAAACTCCCCTAATGCATGTAAAAATGGGTTTCCTACACCCTACACTCACCCACCTCTTAGATGCTCAAAGATACACTGCTAGTTTGCACAATATAGAGTGCTTTTTAAATAGAGAGGCGGTCAAACTAGCAGAGTGCATTTCAAGAATCATGTAACTATATGTCTACAAAATTTGCATGTATTTACCTATCCAAACAAATGTGCTTCCTACTCCACAAAATCTATCCAAAGAGCTTTTTCAAGCTCAATTTAATTAAATAATATTTAAAAAATCATACAAGAACACACAAAGAAAATAGATCTAACCACTAAGAGACTAAAAAAGAAGAAGAAGAGGCATATATCTCTATATAAGCTCACCTTGTTTGAAACTTATGGAGCTTGTCTTGCCTCCCTTCACAAATATAAAGCCCATATTCTCATTTGATAAACAAGAGAAACAAAAAGAAGAAAAATAAAAATACAATAAAGAAGATGAAGAGAGGAAGGTAAAGAATAACAAAATGAACTTATATTTATATGTGAATCCTTTTATGTGAATTTAAACGCAACATAAGCTATCATTGCTATATATGCATTTCATAGTGAGAAGGAAGGACGGACAGCTGAGAGTACACTTGACAGTGTAGAGTGTAATGTCGCCATTACTTAGTTTATTTTAATAAACAATGTGTGTATATATTTCAAAAAATTGATTTATGTTGAAAAAAAATTGTAAATTTTTTAAACTAGCTCTAAATATGAAGATAACTGTTATTATTAATGAGGTATCATATGTCAGTTCATGGAAGAAAGACTTGGAAAACTCTCCTAAGACAAGCTTATTAAAACTATGTTTGTAGTATAGAATAACAAAAAGAACTAGCCTAATGAATAGTCAACTGGCAGTTAAGTGCACTTGGGTGACGACACTATCGGGATGGGTGACCTCCCAGGAAGATTTTTCTACAAGCTAGTGGGAGCTTCTCATGCGTAACCAATGGCACCAACCAAGCCTTCGTAGCCCGTAGCCAAGTATGCCAAGGACAAGATGCCAAGGTCTATGCCTTGGTTGTTGCCTTCGTCGTAACCCCCACCACGACGATTGTTAACAGTCAGACGAACAAGGTGGAAAATCTAGAAAAGCTAAAGCAGAAGACAAAGGCCAAGGCAAAGTGAAACGGAAGACGAAGGCGCACCAAGAAAAATCTAGAAACACAAGAAGCACAGAAAAGTCCTAAATAAGGGAAAAATGTGCACATGGAAAAGTGCAAGTCAATACTTTTGTAAAAGAGCACAAGCGCATCATGATTTAATTTAAGGAGCACCAGGCTCTCACCCGTGCAATTTGTAAATGTAGACGGGCGGTGGAAAGGAAGCTAGGAAGACAGAAGGACAATGGGGAAAAGGGCCTAAGCCACGGATGGCCATGTAAAAAAGGGAATAAGGGGATGACTGCCCAAAAGGGATTTAGGGTTTTGTATATAGAGTTGAAAAGTGAATGAGAAGCTCATTCTTGTGTGTGGCAAAAAGTGACTCTCTTCTTCTTCTTGCTTGCTTGAGCTTACACTTGAGAGAGGGAGTGTGAGAGTGTGAGGGAGTGAGTGTGTGAGGGTGAGGGACCGGGGAGGAGAAGCTCTCCATCTTTCCCTCTCTTCTTCTCTTCTCTTCTCTTCTCTTCTCTTACTCGTGGCCATGGAGCTTGGAGCGTGGAGCTTGAGGATGGAGCTTGCTTGAAGCTTACACTTGGATCGTGGAGCTACCGGAGTGCACGGGAAATGAGGTAACTCGATCGGCATGGAGGTAAGCTCACTACACCCGTAGATATGGATGGTGGGTCGGCTATGTGAGAGGTATCCATTAGTGCTCGCCTTGGAACGCTTGAAACAATAAGTGGTCCGTGGGTCTTGGCGGTTGACCGTGAGCTCCCACATTTTGGTTCCGTTGCCGGGACCAATGGATTCAAGCCTTGAGCACTTACGTGCTTTGAATTGAGCATCGAAGTAAGGGTTTTCCCCAAACTGGTACTTGAGATAGATAGGTAGGAAGCGAGGGATTTTGAAGAGGTATTCGATCTTCTTAGCAAGTAGGTTTTTGGGTTTTTGGATTTGGAAAAGCATGTTGGAGTAGTGTAGTTATTTGCTTTGTGATTTGGGTGCATTAGGGTAGGAAAAAACAAAGAAAAATAAGAAAAACAAGCATCAGGATTTCTGTTGTCAAAACAGGGCATGAGGGTTTGATTCAGTTGCCGATTTGCATTTTGGAGTTTATTGGCTATTCCAAGTATATACAACTCTTCCTCTCCATCCATAGCTTTGATCTGGAGTTGTGTATGATAGGCCGTGACTTGAATCGTGTGATTTGAGCAATTTATCATTGCGATGGAAAAAATCGTGTCACCCTTGGCCCGTCCGAGTGATTATAATTCTGGGTCGAGTCCTAGAATCGACCCTCGGCCCACTACCACTCGGACCACATGACTTAGACCATTCGACTCGGATGCATCAAAATTCAGCCCTCGGCCTGACCCTCGGCCCACTCCACTCGGACACCCACCACTCGGCCCGTTTGAATCGACCATTCGGACCAACTTTGAAATTCGGCCCTCAGCCCTGCCGACTCGGCCCAACCCCACTTGGACAAGTTGACATTTGGCCCGGTCGAATTCACCATTCGGCCCTCAGCCCACCTGACTCGGCCCTCGGCCCACTTGGCCACTCGGCCCTCGGACAACCACACTCAGACTGGCCAAATTTGACATTCGGACCAGTTACATTCGGCCCTTTCTCATTTAGCCCTCGGCCCTCAGACAAGCCGAATCGGGCATTCGGCCCTTGCAATTCGGACCTGTTGGGCCGAATTTGGATTTGTCCAAATTTTAACTTGTAGACCCTGAAACTGACTGAGAGACCATATAGAGCCGAAACCATATCATAGACCGACGACTGGGCTGAAATCTAGAGCAAGTAGTTCAAAGTTTGGCTACGAACGATTCTTCAAATCACGTATGGCATTTACCATAATGGCCCTACAGGCCGAGGGGAACTGCCCCCCCCCCCCGGAACCCCGCAGAGGGGGCTCTGCCCCCTCCGCACCTCCTCCAAGTATGTTGGATAGAAAACGCGCGCTGTGACAGGTCCTGCAAATTGGACCCTACTGTAGTAATGGCTCTACAAGAGCATGGATTCTCACTTGCAAAAGAGCAACCAAAAGCCCGTATCCAAACACAGACCCTAGAACCTCAATGGGCCAATCTAGCCAACAAGGGCAAAAAGTCCACACTGCAAAAGCACATACGTGTTGCATTTGGACTGCATCTAGTCAAAGCGGAAAGCAACAACATCAAGCTACAATAGCGAGAATGACTAGATATGACAGTCTTGACGATAGATGCTCCTTGAATAGCACTGCACTAACGATCCAAGACATTAGTGGAGAATCCACATCTGGTCGTGCAGTTGGGGACTCAAGGGCATTTGTCAGAAGGCTTAAATTTACAAGCCAAGACCCGGATGATGAAGACATAGTACCACCTCCTTATCTTAGGGTCAAACTCATCGCAAAAAGAGAGCACACTATCGATGCTCTGATTGATGAAGGAGCAGATTTTAATATCTTGACCTATGAAGCATGGACCCTACTAGACCAACCAGAGCTCACACCAACTAATGCAACTCTTAGCCCTTATATGGGGGACACCCACAAGCACTCATAGGGAAGTGCAAAATCCTTGCGAAAATTGAAATTGAAAGCTTGTCTATCCTATTTCATGTTCCTCCAAATAGTGCTAATTACAATAAGGAAACCCTTCTAGGAAGACCCTTCAAAAGGGCAACCAAGTGTGAGGCCAACTATGTAGCACAAAGGATACACCTGACACTACCGGGTGTGAGGATAGTCACAACCTTTAGCAAGGGGGACCTCATCGAACCTCGAGGGAAAGGCAAGGAAGGTGCTGACATAACTATCAAGCCTGCTAATGAGAGTAAGGACTTGTTGGAAGAGTTGATACAAGCATAGGTCGAGCAACGAGAACCAGTGAGTGAGGCCATTCCTGAAACAAGAAGGCCAGGAGACAATGCCAAGGACGGGCTTTAAACTTACAAATATCGTAGAAGACCCCAAAAGAAGCCCAAGCCTTATAGACGAAGGTATCGATGGAGAGCCAATACAATGCCGAGATGGATATCCAAAGCCTTGCTACATGCTCAAGGGTATTATGCAGGTAACCGATGGATTTAGATGCCAAAACCCCCTGCTAAACCACCTCTATCAGCTAAAGTCCAGATTGCATCAAAAGCAATGAAGCACAGGAGGAAATCTAAGAGAAACTCCAGGTCTCGGGGCAAGAAACCAAACATGAGTGCTCAAAAGAAAGAGCCTCAGTCTAGCATGCTTAATAAGCAGATGTCAGATATAACCATTGAGCGTGCACAAAGACCACTAGTGCTCAAGGAGCTTTTGACTTCCCAAGAGGGTAATCAGCACCAGAGGCACAACACTGCTCATAAGAAGGCCAATTGCTCAACAAAGCAGATGGCACAATCGTATAACAGCCTCAAGCAAATCGTTCAGCCAGTGCCAAGTACACCTAAGAGTCCCAGATCTCCTACACCCTCTTTCCCTAAACGGACAAAGGAAGCACAACAGCAGTCATCAAGTGCAGCTACTCAATCCCAATCTCCATCTCCATCTAAGCTTCCAAATATCCAAGAGGTGGGACATGACACCATCCGTAGCTCTCGGCCCAAGGATATACATGTGCAACCTAACGTGACTAAATCAACTCATGCTCGATCTACACAAGTGAATGCTCAAAGGGAAACAAAAGACACGGCCACTTCTGATCGCCCTAGGGACTTGACACTGCAATCCACCAAGAGTAGCCAGCCCACTGGACTAGTCGCTACTACTTCCAATCAGGGATCACAACAGTCACAGCCCTTGGCCGTGACAAAGCCCCTCGTGGAACGTGTCCTTAGAATTTCACCTAGGGAGGAGGTTCTGCAACCAACATCCTTGACAATACCAACACTTCCAAAGCACCTAAGCCTAGGCTTGAGGAGAAACCTCCCAAAGATGTGGCCAAGGAGATGGCACATTTGACCAATCAACCTAGCAAGGCTGTCCAGCAGGGTGCAGCTACATCCCATGAGGACACACCAAAGAAGGGGAAAGCTGAGGCCCAACCAAGAACATCAACGACT